>NW_015151908.1:54430-58996 GCF_000732505.1 Cyprinodon variegatus
AGGTTTCACGATGGTTACCTGAGATTAACAGCTCAAGGGGTTGCGTTTGGTGGGTAACCTGATGGAGTCTCTTCCCATCGATAGCGGAGACACTAAGAGGTTGGGTTAGAGGAATGGTTTCAATTTGTAGCTGCTGAACCAGGTTGGAGTCTATCAAATTCCGTTCACAGCCTGAATCGATGAAGGCAGATAATGTAAGATTCTGATCAGAGAAAAACAAGGTGGCTGGGAGCATCAGGTGAGGAGATTTCTCAGAGTTCAAATGGCCCGTCAGACTCCTCAGATCCTCTGACGGGCCCCGGCTTTTAACTTAGCAGGGCATGAAGCGATGAAATGGCCAGTCTCACCACAGTAGATGCATAACTTGCCTCTGAAACGTCTTAGCCTTTCCTCAGGAGTTAGCCTCGTATGTCCAACCTGCATGGGTTCGGCTTCCGTCTCCACTGCATGAGAGACCTGTACTGGCAAAGAGAGTGACTGGGTTTTAGGCCTCGGTTTGGAAACGGATTCTGTGGGACCAGAAAAAACAGTTGCATTATTAGATGCAGGGGCTGACTCAAAAAAACCTTGATTCCTTGGTTTTGAACTGTTTCTGGCTCGGATTCTGTTATCCAACCTAATAGTCAGACGGATTAATTCCTCTAGAGTTGCTGGTTCGTCGAGGGTTGCAAGTTCGTCTTAAATATTCTCATTTAAAGCCTTAAAGTATGCACTCTTGAGAGCACATTGGTTCCATCCGGAAGCTGCGGCTTTGACCCGGAAGTTGATGGAAAAATCTGCTACAGAGGAATTTCCCTGTCTAAGATTCAAAAGAGCACGAGAGTCAATTGTTTGGTCAGATTCTTGGTTAAATAATTGGGAAAATTCAGAAACAAAATCAGAGAATTTACAACTGAGGCTGTCTTCGGAGGCAAACCTTGCCTCCGCCCACTCTAGGGCTCGTCCGGTTAGTTGGGACAGAATAAATGTTATTTTCTTTTGATCAGTTGGGAAACTGCCAGGAGAGTTAAAAATTAGACGGCACTGAAACAAAAATCCTTTACAGTCTTTCATATTACCTGAAATCTTTTCAGGAAGACTAGGGCGGAATTCAAGAAATGACGTCCCTGCCGGTGACCCTAGAGGCGGAAGTGGATCCGGAACAGGAAGTACTGCTGGCGTAGCGTTAGCATTTCCAAAATAGCCAGCGAAAGTCTGTAAGGTCTGGTTATGATGTTCCATAAATGCATTTAACTCACGGAGGGTTCTGGTATGTCCTTGGATTTGGGCATTCTGCTCCTCGAGCCTCCTCCGGAGGTGATCTGCTGGGCTTTGTGTTTGGCCGCAGTGTTCTGTCATGATGGGTTTCAGATAAACCCAGTATGCAGAACACCACGGAGACAGATGAAAAGTTTAACAATGTTTATTGATACAAGCACATGGAATAAACTCAGGAACTGGTTCAGGCCGGGGGGCAGGTTCACTGCATTCTGTGAGGATGACAGTTCAGTTAGCTTGTGGACTGAAGATCTTGAGTTAGAGAGTTTCAGATGGATACCTTGATTAATCCGGGTTTTGCTTTGAGAGAGGAACTGTTGGGTCCAGAGACTGTTCTGTTCAGCAGAGTACAATAACCGCCTTAGCGTCTTACTTCTGACTTGAGGGCAGACCTTGAGTTTGGGTTTCCAGCTCTTAGCCAAGAGCTGCATGGGAATCCAGAGAAGAGTCTTCAGGTTTGGCTCAGAGGGCAGGCTCGGCAGGTTAAGCTCATCCAGAGCTTACAAGGGAGAGGATTCCTGAAAGCAGAGACAAGGAGGTATTAGAATCCAATCTAATAAGAGACAACAAAGATTCTCAGGAGATACTAGGNTTCTGAAAAATTAGACGGCACTGAAACAAAAATCCTTTACAGTCTTTCATATTACCTGAAAACTTTTCAGGAAGACTAGGGCGGAAATCTGGTGATGACGTCACAGCCGGTGACCTCGGAGGCAGAAACGGACCCGGAAAAGGTTGAGCTGCTGATGCAGTGTTAGCGCTATCCATGTCGCCAGCATACGTTTGGATCATCTGGTTCTGTAATTCAATGTGGGTATTCAACTCACGGAGGGCCTGAGCGTGTCCTTGGATTTGAGCGTCTTGCTCCTCCAACCGACGACGGAGGTGGTCTGCTGGGCCTTGTGTTTGGCCGCAGTGTTCTGTCATGATGGGTTCAGAAAAGCCCAATATGCAGAACACAACGGAGTCTGATGAAAAGTTTAACAGAGTTTATTGATGCACAAGCACATGAAATAATACACTTGAACTGGTTCAGGCCGGAGGGCAGGTTCACTGGAGTCTGTAAGGATGACAGTTCAGTTAGGTCTGGGACTGAAGAGTTTGAGAGTTTCTTAAGAATACCTTGATTAGTCCGGGTTTTGCTTTGAGAGAGGAACTGTTGGGTCCAGAGACTGTTTAGTTCAGCAGAGTCCAATAACCGCTTCAGCGTCTTACTTCTGACTTGAAGGTAGACCTTGGTTTGGGGTTTCCAGCTCTTTGCCAAGAGCTGCATGGGAATCCAGAGAAGAGTATTCAGGTTTGGCTCAGAGGGCAGGCTCGGCAGGTTAAGCTCATCCAGAGCTTCCAGGGGAAACAGGATTCCTGTGAAGCAGAGACAAGAAGGAATTAGAATCTGATCTCAACTGAGATAACCAAGATTCTCAGGTGTTTGCTAAGGCTCAGGTGCTAACCAAACTGGATCAACACTGTGGCGTTGAGGCAAGGTCTGAAGGCGGGTTAAATACAGGAGGATCCACTGATGACGAGATGCGCTTCAGGTGTGTTGGAGGCTCAGCTCAGGAGGATCCACGGTGCACTCTGCTGGAGAAAGGTGGTACAGCTCCAGATCCCAACAAACTATAAGCTTTATGAAAATGGAACGTTGTGCTGCTGCCATCAACACCTTTGTTCTAGATATTGGAGATCGGCCTGTTTTCCAGTGTAGTCCTGTTTCTCTGACTGTGACTAACTGGATGCGCTCTCTTCATCCTTTGACATGGGAACCACCTCAGAGCTTGTCTGCCTGGCTGTGTGTTTCCTGGACGGGGCCTGCTTCCAGCTGGTTTTCCTTAGATAGAAAACTTTGAATCAATCTGACTGGATGATCTGGTGAACTGAAAAGTGACCTGAGATGACATGTGTTCTGATTTGGCGCTAAAGAAATAAACTGAATTTAATTCTGAAGTCCTTTCACTGGCTCCCTGTAGCTCAAAGAACAGACTTTAAAATCACTATTCGGTTTGGGCAGCTGCTGGATGACAACACACCACATCGGAGAGGCACGTCGAGTTTTCATCAGCTGGACTTCAGAGTCTGAAAAGATGATCCCTGGGAGCTGCTACGTTAAACTGCAGTTAAAACAACTTGAATTTTTTTTTCCTAAATAAAACAGATAAAATGTTCAGAACAATCTGCAGCACATGGTTGGTTGAATAATAAAGGGGCGCTTTGCTTCTGAATTAGCTTCTTAATTAGGCCACCAGTGGCTGCATAACTCAGAATAAACTGAAGCTTTATTTATCCGTTACAGGATCTAGGAGATCAAGCAGCTACCAGCACATTTTCCAGTTTCATTGTTTTCATCTTTAGGTCAGCAGATTTTTTAACATTCTGTAAAAATCATGTTTTCTTTGATTGTCTTTCTTTTAAGGCAGACACTAATGTGTTTAAAACAGCCGTTTTTATTTATCCCCATTGTACAATTTGTGTCTACTGACTAATTTTTGTTATGTCTGGTTCTGACTCGGTTTATTCTCAAAGCTCGTTACCCCTGAATGTATCCCAGTACTGTCATTACCGCAGCTTAAAAACCATAGGATCTTATTGGATTTAATAACTTGGTTTTACCAGGTTTAAAAAACGTAAAGTTGTGCTGTATTTGGTATCAGTATTTTTTTATTTTTTCAGATCTGTTTTCCAGCTCATACTGTCTAACCATTTGAGTTTGTAGGTCTTCACCACTAGATGGCAGTGTGACACCGCTTCTGGAAATACTTTACATCTTGTTTATTGTTCAAAAAAGAATCACCAATATAAGAACAGAACAGTAGGAACCATTTTTTCCCCCAGACATGTTCGGTCTGTCTAATGATCTTCACAGATTCAGAAACCGTTGTGTTTGCATGACATCTATCAAATGTTTTCTAATAATAATAATAATAATAATAATAATAATAATAATAATAATAATAATTAAACTTTATTAATCTCACACTGGAGAAATTCCCTCTCTGAATTTAACCCATCCCCTTGGGGAGCAGTGTGGGGTTAAGGGTCTTGCTCAGGGACCCAGAGTGGCAGTCTGTGGGAGTGGAGCTTGGAACTCAGAACCTCTGGGGGCCATGTGCAATGCCCCTAACTACTAGGCAACCACTCCCCCTATTCTGAAATAACTGATTTACTCAAACAAGGGTATTACAAACACTACATCAAAAAACAATAATCAAGGCTCTGATTGTGTGAATTGTTTTTGTATTATATAAGTGACTTGCAGAATGGCAACAGGACAGCAGATGACACACTGTGGTTTTGAACAAAGAAAAATAATGA
>NW_015151908.1:59681-62325 GCF_000732505.1 Cyprinodon variegatus
AATTGTTGTGTCAGAACAAATACTGTTTTGTAATCATGTGCTATGCTCTGTTAATAAAAGACGGCTGCAGGAGGGGATTCGGAGAAGGAAAGCCTGAAGTTGGGTTGGGCTTTTCCTTCCGCTCCTGCAGAAGCTGCTTGAACTTCTTTCCTGTGCAGAATCAATTTCTATTTATTTGCAAAGTTATTTTTCCTGAATCCAACATTTTTGGTGCTGAAAGCCGGGAGTCAAGATCCAATTGTCCAGGACCATGCGGGACCAAGGCCAAGAATCTGTCGACAGCTGTCCTCCCTTCGCCGGACGGGGCCCATAGGTTGGTCCAGCCCTGCCTTGGGCATCCTGGTGACGACTCCCAGAGGACTGAATCTGCGCAGCGAAAGGGTAGGCCTAAAGCTTTTGATCAAAAGTTGGTCTGGGACCATATGAAAGCTATAACTGGTTGTAGTCGCAAGAATATTTGACGAGACCAAGTCTTGTTTACGGATAGGGCATCTGGGTACTCTGTGCTTTAGCGTGTGAGACTCTGTGTTATTCTTGAGATAGTAAGGTTTTTAGCTGCCGCAGCAGGGATAGCAGATGAGGCATCTGGGTACCCGGTGCGTGCGAGGGCCTGGAGCTGGAGACTCCAAAGTACACACGATAAATGTTTTTTGTCTATGTTGGTTACAATAAAAAAAATATCTTAGGCCTTAGAATAGGTGTGTGTGACTGTGAGAGTGTTTGAGGAAACAATCGAACCATTGGGTTCTGTTGTTTCATACTAAAACAGCAGGAATTAATACAGTATAACTCTTGTGGATGCAGAGGCAAGAATTTCTCACCTGAAAAGGTAGAAGCAGAAATTACCACAACAGTGTTTGGGTACTGTCCTGCTGAATAAACATCCAGTGCGTAGAATACCCTAGGTGTTTGTACTGGACTAAATTCTTTAAAATGGGTAAAGGTCAAAATAAATTAGAGATAATTTTGAATCTACGATTAGAAGTTTGTAGAAGGATCCAACAAAAAAATAAACACTTGAATATATAGTTTGGTAAAAAATGGGTTGAGGGATGCCTCTATTCCAAAATAAAATAATAAGAACTAAATGATAACATAATAGAACTAAAGTGAGCCAGGGAGGTAAAAGAATTAAAAAGGATGGATTCAGGGAAGAGTATAGAGAAGATCATAAAGGGGATAGAAAGTTTGTGTTAGATTGATCCAAGCAATTTAAAATACTTGTAGAAGTGGAAGTTAGAGTATGAAATATATGGTGTGTGGAAGTAGATAAATGGAGAAATGTTATGTGCCGGTTAAAAACAAGCACTACTGCGAGAATAAATAAATAAAAAAATTAATAAATAAAAACATAGATAAATACATATATAAATAAATAAATGAGCTCCAAATGGTGAGTCGTTGATATAATACATGCATTATTTAAAAACTAAATAAATAGATCTAATGTTGTGTTTGTCCGGTTTTAATGTTATGTGTTCCTGTCTTTTAAGTTATGTTTGTGGGGTTCATTTAAGTTGTTTGTGAGTCCAAAAGATAATGAAACACAGTTTAGAGGGAGACAGCTTAAATCTGCACAAGCGTGCAGGGGGGATGTCACTGGAGCAGTGGCTGCAGCATTGTTCCGATTGACAGCCTTCCTAATGCGTTTGCAGGGTCTCCAAAACTATAAGTTCGGAACCAAAATTTAAAATTAATAACCCACAAGAAAATTATTTTAGTCATGCAAGCTACCTACAGGGAATAAAAAAAAAATTAGAGGGATTAAATAAGTGGATTGTGCAAGATAAAAAATAGAAACAGCTATGAAGTGAAGTTTGGACCATAATTGGGCTCAAGTGAGGGGCTGGTGGTCACAGGGTAAAAAACAATTGGTCACTGATGAAGAGGGATTTACGGTGGAAGCTGATTTTGTGTTAAGCCAAGACTGTCTAGTTGATCTATTAGGCAAAGATTTGTTAAGGAAATTGCAATTAGTCATGGTGCCTACAGACTGCAAGGGGAAGTTACAGCAGAGTTCAGATGCAGCTGACACACGTGATACATTCAGGCTTATTCCCAAAAACATGAATAGTTCTAGCAATTAATGGACAGGCAGTTAGACTTATATGCGATTCAGGAACCTGTAAAATTTGCATTAAAGATAATGCAAATGCTAAAACCATCTAAAAGGCTTATTTTTGTAAAATCAGCAAATAATCAAACATCCTAGGAATGTATTTCAGCCTTCAAACAGGAAAAAGGTTGCAAGGTTGAATGTTTTTGTAGTAATATTACCAACTCACCCCATTAATGTGTTAGGATGGGAATTGATGGGAAAATTAAGCAATTTTTCCCAAACGGGGGCATGAAGGCTGAATGTGGGGAACATGTAAATAGCGTTTCAACAAAATCGTCTTGTGTTTATATGCACTATGCTAGAAGCACATTGTCAGATCCACTGGATAAAACTCTGTTAGTTGAACAGTAGAACTGTTGGGATCCTCAGGCTTGCCCACCAGAGGGTGCCGAGGATCCTCTTCTGTTCTGTGTATTTTTCCCCTAGGGCTGGAATCTTCCTGCACACCTGTTGCTAATCCTCTCATCAGAAGACCTCTCCTTTATAAGCTCCTGCCTGACCTTGCTTCCACGCCGCAGTGTTGAT
>NW_015151908.1:63130-64748 GCF_000732505.1 Cyprinodon variegatus
AGATCAAGGTCTGCCATGCTAAGCCTGAAGCTAGTTGCTTAGCTTCCCATGAACTCTGCTAACCAACAGTCTCCAGTCCCAGTCAAGACTTTAGTGAACCAGCCCTGAATCAGTTCCAGTGTTTCATTCCTTGTGCTTGTGCAAATAAACTCTGTTGAACTTTTACCCAGTTTTCGTGTGTGTTCTGCATTTTAGGCTTAATTCAGATACCCATCATGACAAGAACACTTTGAATTTGTGCTTTACCACAGATGAAAAGTTTGCAAAACAGTTTCTGAAACAAGACATTACTATAATGGCTACACAAATTATGTACATAGATGGGGGTTCGTTAGGGGCAGTTACTGTTATGCTTTCTACACAGATGTAAGGAATGTACCGCTTATCATGGGTAAATCATTTGTCATTGGTTAAGACCAGTGAAGCACAGTGGAGAGACACAGGCCTGCGTTTAGAGGCTGCAGATGCCACATCTGATTTCTTATTATGTCCGCAACACACAAACGAGGCTGGCTTTATAGCCATAACACAGAACTATGGAAACAGCCTCATAAAATTCTGTTCTATACAGAAGCTTGGGTCTAAGATTTAGCATGAGATAAAATAACTCAGCCTTCTTTGCGATCACAATTTGATGAAAATGATTTCAAAGACATTCCAAATGCTTTGTGGTCTACAAGAAGAATTGATGTAGGACTGTTGACAACTATACATTTAGTTGAAAGAGATCCTAATACAGGCCAAGGACAAAACAATATCTGCTAAAATGTGAAGCAAAGGAAAGTATAAACTAGTTATAAAATTTTAGATTAAATAAGTTTGTTGTTTGGGCCATGCTATTTCAGAAAAAGGTAAAAAGCTACAAGAATGTCTTTTTAGAATTGTGTAATTACTGCAGGGCTTAGATTCCACATTATGAAAAAACTCAGCTTTGCTTAAGTTTTTCATATAGTGTAGTTGGATGTGTGTATATAAATAGAAAACTGTAACCGAAGCATGTAACAAAAGTATATTCCCTCTTGTTTTATTAAAGTATTTCTGATTCTGATTCTGATTAAAACCAGCAGCTATTTTGATCCATGAAATTATCATGTCTCAAACAGGGGGGAGTTATGATGAATATACACACAGGTGTGTAACTACTACTGCTTTAAAAAAAATGTGCATGTCTCACATGTTGTAAATACAATTCACAGGGAAATCAAATAACTAAGTGAGGACAGGTGCCAAGAGGCACAGCTCCAGTTGAAGTAATTAGCATTGACTACATTGAGCTGAACCCAAGTGGACAGTACAAGTACCGCCTAGTCCTAGTGAACAATTTTTCTAAATGGCTAGAAATTGTTTCCACAAAACATGCAAATGCACTGACAGTAGCAAAAGCATTGTGTAAACATAGCATACCTGAGCATGGTATCCAAAAAATCTTACAAAGTGATAATGGAACACATTTTGTGAATGAAGTGGTATCACTGATCAGTGGCACGGGAAGGGGGGTGCTGCGGGGGCTGCAGCCTCCCTTGTCATAGCATCAGCCCCCCATGGTGGGGGGCTGTGGAGTAACATAATATTGTACTTAAAAACATGAAATTATTTATGTATTTATTTTTTAAAAGAC
>NW_015151908.1:66909-68518 GCF_000732505.1 Cyprinodon variegatus
AGGAGACCATCCTGCCTGCTGCACTGTGTCTTGTGATGCAGTCAGGAGACCATCTTGCCTTGTCATTCTGATGGAGCATCTTGTCTGTATGAACTGATCAATTGTTGTGTCAGAATAAATACTGTTTTGTAATCATGTGCTATGCTCTGTTAATAAAAGACGGCTGCAGGAGGGGATTCGGAGAAGGAAAGCCTAAAGTTGGGTTGGGCTTTTCCTTCCGCTCCTGCAGAAGCTGCTTGAACTTCTTTCCTGTGCAGAATCAATTTCTTTTTCTTTGCAAAGTTATTTTTCCTGAATCCAACAGAGATCAAAGGAAATACCTCCTTAAATAACCTGTTTGGAACTGGATCTAACATACAAGTTGTAGGCATAGATGAAGACAATAATTTTGCTAATTCAAAAAGTTTAACTGGATCAAAGCAGTCTAAACCCAGTTCAGATTCCATGACTACCTCAGATACAATCAAGGATAGAGGAGTGCTTATGATCTTATTTCTAATAAGATCAATCAAGATCAAATTCCCTCTCTGAATTTAACCAATCCCCTTGGGGAGCAATGGGCTCCCATCGTGCGGCACCCAGGGAGCAGAGTGGGGTTAAGGGTCTTGCTCAGGGACCCAGAGTGGCAGTGTGTGAGAGTGGAGCTTGGAACTCAGAACCTCTGGGGGCCATGTGCAATGCCCCTAACTACTAGACAACCACTCCCCCAATTCTGAAATAACTGATTTACTTTTAACCACATCAGACAAGGGTATTACAAAAATACATAAAAAAAAAACAATAATCGTCTGAGGCTCTGAATGTGTGAATTATTTTTGTGTCATATGAGTGATTTGCAGAATGGCAACAGGACATCAGATGACACATTGTGGCTTTAAACAAAGAAAAATAATGATAATGGAACACAGAGGACACTAAATCCCCCTTAGAGCTATTATCTGCCTCCCTCACAGGGTTCACCCATCTCCTGACCGTGTTCGATCGTTTCACCCAGTGGCATGATGTTGTCCCCCTGTCATCCATAATGTCATGTCAAAAAAGAAGCACAGGAAAAAAGAGGAGTGAACTTGAGTTGGGTGTTGGGACTCTGTTTGGGACTTCCTGTTTGGGCCTTCCTATGATTAAAACACCTGAGGCAGTGTGGCAGACAATGGAATAGACTGGCTCCCAGCAAGCATGTTTCAGCTCATGGTTTAATCACCAGATACACAGCTGGTAAGAAGAAAATACAGTTAGCTATTATTATTATTAATATTATTATTATTGTTTATTAAAAAAAGAAAAAAGTTGAAGTTAAGTTAGAAGATAATGTAGTATGGCTTGTGGCCTGGTAATATTCAGTTTGTTTGTGCTTATGGGTGAGCCACAGTGAAAATGTTTGTTTTGAATTATTTCAGTTTCTGTTGGTAATATTGTTTGTTTGTTTTAAACTAATACTTCCGTTTGTCAATTTGTTTGAAAGGTTTTCAACATTAATCCCAATCCTAGATCCCAAATAAAAAACAAACTGGAAAAGGATTTGAGTTGTGCCTAGCGTCCTTCTTGGTGATGACCAGCCGTTTTCAAGTTTGGGCAGGAGCTGAAGCTGGAAACCCCACATAACTTGACA
>NW_015151908.1:72528-73856 GCF_000732505.1 Cyprinodon variegatus
TTTTTCCTCTCCACTGTCGCTACAAGCATGCTTAGTGTGAGGGATTGCTGAAGAGTCAATGAGTCGATGCAATCAGCTGGTTTTCTTTAGATAGAAAACTTTGAAACAATCTGACTGGATGATCTGGTGAACTGGAAAGTGACCTGAGATGACATGATGTGAATTGGAGCTATAGAAATAAACTGAATTGAATTTACTGATTGTTTTATTAATGACAAAATGGGAACTCCCCTTTCTTACGTTGTTTGAACACCACTATGTTTTTGAGAGATACATACACATACACATAACAGCCATCAAGGAATGTGAAGAATTGAATTACAAATGAAGACCACAAATCTGTAGATTTTTCTGCAGCAGATGTTCTCATCTTTCTAACCAGTGATACACATTAAATGGCACAAACTCATAAAAGACTTACTGCAGATATGAAATAAAACTGTGGGTTGAAGGAACCCGATGAAAAGAAAGCACTAAATAATAATTAATCCTTAATTATGTTATCATTGTGAACAACTTTAGAAATTTTGCATTAAAATGATTCTTGAAAATCTGGCTTAAAAAGTTTGTTAAAATTATTTATTTTTGATCATACCCATAAATAAAGAAAGAAATGAAATATTTACCAGGTAGATGTCAAATAAGTGTAATCATCAATGTATGAAAATACAAAATGATCATCAAAATGTAAAAATACCAGAGTGTGTACCTTTGATATTATACAACCAACATACATTTCATTCAAAGACATTTTAAATGTTTCTATTTTTGATCTGGTAACAAATGTGTAGAATGGCCTCGTTTTATATATATATTTTTTAAACATTTCAAATTATGGGAAAGCTTTTCTTTTCTTTTTTGTGTTGCCTTTCAAATATTCTAAAAATTTCAGACTGAACTACATCTGTTTCCATGAAGATAGAAGGTTTACAGCAGGAACTGGGTGTTGGGATCTGGAGATCTGCCACCTGTCTCCAGCAGAAAGCGCTGTGGGCTTCCTGAGCTGGAATCCTCACCACACCTGAGGATCATCAGCTCGTCAGAAGACCACCCTTCATAAGCAGCAGTCAGACCTTCCTTCGATGCCGCAGTGTTGACCAAGTTTGTTTAGCGAACCTGAGCCTCTAAGAATTTAGGAAATCTTGTAGACTCTAGAGAGAAACAAGCTTTTCTAATCTACCCCTGTCTTCTTTGATCACAGGAAATCCCACCGACGTCTGAAGCTCTGGATGAGCTTAATCTGAGAACCTGCCTGCCTGCCAAGTAAGCCAAACCTGAAGATCTCAATCTGGATTCCTTCATCAGCTCTCAGAGGAAGAGCTTGGAAA
>NW_015151908.1:74842-76200 GCF_000732505.1 Cyprinodon variegatus
GTTCCAGGAGATGCACCAGTTCCTGAGAAGGAGAGAAGATGAAATAATGAATGAACTAAATCAAAAAGAGACTGATGAGCTAAAGGAGATGAGGGACGGGTTGGAGCTGGGGGAAAAGATGAAAGCTATACTGGAGATTACAGAGCCTGAGATTTTACTGAAGTATTGGTCAGGTGACAACAGTATGAAAGCTCAAAATCCCTTAAATCTCCAGGTGGTGAATTCGTCTCTGTCATTAGGATTCTATGAGAGCCACCTTCAGCTCTTTATGTGGAAGGAAATGCTTCAGGTGATCCAACCTAAAGCAAAGAAGCTTTCATTCAAGAGAGAAGATCCACCTGTTTGGGTACAACAAGGCTGTAGCTGCAAACAGTCACATAGTTACAATCAGTCATATAGTTATGGACAAAGGTGTTCTCCATGTGACTGTCATCGTATCTACACCAGCTTACTTTCTCAATACCAGAAATACTGTGACCCAGGTCAAAACGACTATTACCTTGGAATAGATAAGATAGAGCCAGGGCCAAATTACTGGGAGATAGACGTTAAGGATAAGAACAATTGGACAATATATATACAAAATCATTCTTTGACATTTAAAAATGACCAATACAGCAAAACAACTAATAATAAAATTGAGTACCTGAACTTTGAAAATAGACCTGAAACAATTGGCATTTATTTTAACAGCAACACCAATCAGCTTCAGTTCTTTGATGAAAACAATATGAAACACTTTTAAGGCATTAACAGCCATGCAAGAGTAGGACTGTTGTTTCCTCTGATGGTGACAGAGGAAGTGCTTTAAGGGTCAGTTGTATTTTCACATAGAGCCAGGCTGGTTTGGAGAGATTGTTTTTCATTAAAGAGTGAAATCATGTAAAATGCATTATATGTAAATAAAGCTTAAATTTTCCTATTAATGTTTGTGTTGATGTTCTGAGACTGACAGCAAAAAAAAAAAAAGCAAAAACAAAAATTAACTCTGTTAGTTTTCTCAATCTGTCATTTTTATTTTTTTCTGTGGTTTTGTGATGATCTGGAGTTAACATTAATGCCTGCATTGCCTCAGCTTTTCTGTAGATAAATAGTGAGTCCTTAGATTTTTTTCATTCCTATGGAAAGTAGAAGCATTTATGCATTGCTGAGCCTGAAAACTATTTTTCAGTTTAAGAGCTAAATTTGGAGGAAAAGTCTTCGTCTGAAATTATCACATAAAATAATCTGCTATCAATCTGTATTGATTGCTGTTGTAAGAATGTGGAATTAAAACATTAAATCAATTCTAAACTATTCTACCTTTTGTCATGAAATCTTTTAATTCCTGAGGAAAGTAAATCAATAAATGCCTTCAT
>NW_015151908.1:77483-78756 GCF_000732505.1 Cyprinodon variegatus
GCAAAATGTTAAAATCATAACACAAAGATGTTTCACGCAGATGATGAGTTCAGCTCTTCAGAATCAGGGTCAGTCAAAGCTCACATTGAAAAGTTGGAGGATTTAATCTCAGCGCTCCTCTTTCCCAATGGTAGCTGAGATGACCCGATCATCAGAGTTCATTCTCTAATCCAGAAATCTCTGCCAATACTGACCATCAGCCATCAGGTGGTCATCTAACACTTGGACTTTCTTTTTATTATCAAGAAAAGTAATATCAAACACTTAGATACTAAAAATGTTAATCTTTGATTAAAATGCAACATCTGGATCTGGAGTTAAAATTAATGCCTGCATTGCCTCAGCTTTGCTGTAGATAAATGAGTCCTTAGATTTTTTTCAAGTAGAAGCATTTATGCATTACTGAGCCTGAAAACTATTTTTTAGTTTATGAGCTAAATTTGGAGGAAAAGTCTTCGTCTGAAATTATCACATAAAATAATCTGTTATTAATCTCTATTGGTTGCTGTTGTAAGAATGTGGAATTAAAACATTAAATCAAATCTAAACTATTCTATCTTTTGTCATGAAATCTTTTAATTCCTGAAGAAAGTATATCAATAAATGCCTTCATTCATTCAGTCGTTCATATTGTGGGAAAGATATTAAACAGGAATGATAATGTCATAAAGGGGAAAGATCGACCCAGTATTCAACGTGAGACAGACAGTGGGAAAATTCAAAAAGTTTATTTAACTAAAACAACAGGAAGCCCTGAGCTGTGGATCAGCTGAACACATCAACTGCGGGGGGATGGGGGGGTGTAAAGGCTGGTTCAGAGCTCCATGAGTCCAGCAGAAAGCTCAGACAGTCACGCTCAGATGGAGACAGAAAGGCTCAGTGGTTGACGGACAGAGACAAGACATGGTACCAGGAAATCCACAGAACTTTAAACTAGTCTCCACCTAGGAGCCAGGACACAATCAGGAGACAAGACAAACACCAAACCCACTCAACCCACTGGCCTCAAGGAACGAGGACATGAACCTTGGAAATAACTCAAACAAACAGAACAAACATACAACATGCATCAAAACAAAAATCTGGCCCTGATAGCTGGGCTGAGCCGTATATGAAGCAGCAGGTGGAAGTGGATAGGATGGGTGATAATTACAAACCGGGCAGAGTTAGGCAGGTGTCGTGTGAAAAAAGTATTCAACTATTCATCCTAGTTAAATAAACGGAGATCGATGGATTTCACTCAGTCGGCACATTTATTAAAATCTTTGCAAAG
>NW_015151908.1:82782-86502 GCF_000732505.1 Cyprinodon variegatus
GCAGCCAGTATATTGCAGGAGTGCTGCTTTCACTGCAGCAGTGTCCACAGTGTGGAACGGCTGTTATATCAGAAGCAGCAAGTCTGCCAACAAGCCTCATTTTGAAAAGCCTTTGAAAAGGAATTCACCGTGACAACAGCTCTCAGTGACGCTCAGGCTGGGAGCAAAGGGTGAGAAAGGAGCAAGAAGAATTGAATTAAGAATGCAAGAAAAGCAGCGCGTCTGACGTCAGCAAGGCCTCAGAGACGGTTCTGAAACTGAAATATTTGACTTCAGCCGGATGTCGGAGGATTAACACAGCAGTGGACTGTTGCCAAATTAACTACAGTGAAGCAGGTAGACGTTAGCTCGGTGGTCAGAAACCCGCAGCTACAGAGCTGCATCCGGCTCTTTACCACTCTGCAGCTCACTGGAGCTTTTTCAAAGCAAAAGCAAATGGAAAAAAAGATGGATTTTTGTTTTTGTCTTGCTTTTTTTGTTCACATAGCCTAATCATCGTATCAAAAGGCTGCTGTTGCAGGCTGCATTTTATTGCACTGATCCCCCGATAAGGAGGGGAAAAAAAGGATTGCACTTTTCCCGTGGTCTGAAGTGAACTGGATCATATTTCCATGTGGATGTTTGAAATTACAGGAGTCCACTGAAAAAAAATAATGCAACCTCTTTCAGCATTTACTTAATCATATTTAGTTACTTTAACACAATTGTTTTATGTCCTACCCTGCTAACATGAAGCAATTGTGTTAAAATAACAAAATATATAAATGCCAAAAACAGTTGCATTATTTCTTTCAGTGTATTTCTTTTAGTCTGCATATTTCATATATTAAGTCCTCAAAATACAGATTAGACCAAAAATCTGATGAATTTCATGGAAGTCAAACTTTAAGCACCAAATATCATGCAGCAGATTAGTCAAATCGTGTCGTTTTCTCATGGATGTGCTGCAGGGAAAATAAATATTTTATCATGAATGCTTTTTATGTATTTAAGCCTAATTAGTTATTTTGGAATATTTTAATATGGAGCCTAGGCAGGAGTGCAACTGAAGAAACACGTTGCTTTCCTTCATCCACCTGCGTCACAGCTAATCAGCTTTGAACCACACCTCCACGAAAGCCAATCGGCATCCAAAGCTCATCTTCAGATGACACCGTTTCAACCCCCCTCCAGCCCGTCCTCCACCATCGTAGCTAAAGCTTCATTAGAGCGTCATTCCTCCTGGACTCTTACTGCGTTCCCTGTCTCATCCTAACCGGTCCGGTAGAAGACCCCCATTTTGAGCCTGGTTCTGCCAGAGGTTTCTTCCCAACGGGGAGTTTTTCCTCTCCACTGTTACTTCATGCTTGCTCATCATGGACAGGTTCTCTCAACCTGTGTTATCCAACTGGACTTCCATCTTCCAGGTCCCTGAGTGAAGCTCTAGTATCAGCTCACCCAGTCCACTGGATCTCCCCATAAAGCTCAGCAGACCGTCTCTCCAACCAGCAGTCTACAGACTGACCAACTCCATCTATCTCCACTCCACCACCAGTTTCAGGCCTGGGGGGGAAACAGCCCCGTTCTTTACTCCTGTTCATGCATATCTCTCAAAATTCAGCGCTATGTTTCCTGCCGAGGTCTGAGCGCCAACGACAAAGTAATTGTATCAATAAATTTCTCCTGATTTTTTTTTCCTCTTCTCTTGATTTTTTTTTTAGTTTGAAATAATGCAAGCCAACTGCCTGTCTGTCCGCACAGGAGCAGACAGGTGTGTATCTGAGGCCTTTTAAGATGAACTTTGGATGCCAAGTGGCTTCCGTGGAGGTGTGGTTCAAAGCTGATTGGCTGTGTCGCAGGTGGATGAAGGAAAGTTTCTTCAGTTGAACTTCCGCCTAGGCTCCATATGCAGAGATAGTGAAGACATGAAGGACAGCAGAATAAACCAGTCAGAGAAGCTGCATCATCTCTCAGAAAACACTTGGAGAGGTTTGATCAATGCAGTACCGACGATATTCATCCTATAGAAAGTCTTGCTAACATGCAAAAGACTGAAATGTTGAAAATCAGAGATGTGTCTCAGCAGCTGATGACTCAGATCAGCAAACAGTTTAAGGAGATGCATCCATTTCTGAGAAGGAGAGGAAATGAGATAAAGAGTGAGCTGAAGGACAAGGAGGGCAATGGCACCAGGAAGATGACAGAAGCTTCAGAGGCTATAGACATCAGTTTGACTGAGAGCAAAGAGCTGAAGGAAAAAGTCACATCTGCTCTGAAAATAGCTGAACCTGTGATCTTTCTGAAGAGCTGGACAGAGGAGAAGAAAACCGGGGCTCCAGAAGACGTGTTCAGGCCCAGAGGGAATGAGCTCCAGCTGGTGAAATCTTCACTCTCACTGGAGTCCTATGGAAGCCACCTGCAGTTCTTTGTGTGGAAGGAGATGTTTTGGGTTGTGCATCCACGGGCAGAGCTGCAACAGCTAGGATGTGGTTGTAGCTGATGATGGGAGAAGTTTGTTCTGTTAACCCAGAACCAACCAAGCCTGAGGATTCCACTTTGGTTCCTCCTCAGCCCAGCGTTCTCCTTCGGTTCAACTTCAGCTTTTGATTCCTCACTATATGTGGGATCTGCTCCTGGACTTTTTGGCAACAACACAAACCCCACTAACACTAAACCTAGAGTGGACTTACACACTGCATGCAGTGCTGGAGAGTTTGGGGCAGGACAGTATTACTGGGAAATTGAGATTGGGAGCAGAGATGACTGGGAAATGTAGATAATGCATAACTTCCTGAAATATGACGGAGAAACATACGCTGTCTGTGACCCAAATGTCACCACAGCGCTACAGATCAAAAACAGACCCAGAAAGATTGGGCTCATCCAAGGAGCTCTGCTTCTATGATGGAGACACTATGAAGAGCATTCATGCTGGGACTGCTGTCTTTGTGGACAAACCGCCGTCTGCAGTAATTAGCATCACCTGCAGGCGGCCAGATTATAATCTGTGAGGGTTTGTTGGTACTGAACATCACTGTGGAAGGATGAGCTACAGAACAGGCTGAAAAATACGGAAGAATCAAGAATTAATTTGTGATACTATTTGTTTTCCCAAATATGCAATTAAAATTGGATAAAAGATATTTTTTATTTAATCCTAATGTACATTGAACAGCAGGGGGTTATATTCTTCTTGCTTATTTAGCTCATCTAACATTATAACTCTTATGCCTGACTAAAAATAAACGTCTTTCAAAAACCCTTCTAACTAAGATATTATAATTTCAAAAGTCTGACATAAAAGCTTGGGTTTTCTTTCTTTGTTTCTTTATTATTATTATTATTATTATTATTATTATTATTATTATTATTATTATTATTATTATTATTTCCCATGTCTGGATGAGAGTACAGAAATAAATAAATCAGGTCTGGAAAAACGTTTCATTCTTACTCGTACTCGTACTCGTACTCATTGTCTCCCGCTTTATCCGGAACCGGGTCGCGGGGGCAGCAGACTAAGCAGAGACTCCCAGACTTCCCTCTCCGCAGACACCTCCTTTAGCTCTGTTGGGGGAAGCCCTAGGCGCTTCCAGGCCAGCCGAGACACATAGTCTCTCCAGCGTGTCCTGGGCCGTCCCCTGGGCCTCCTCCCAGTGGGACGTGCCTGGAACACCTCCCGAGGGAGGCGTCCAGGGGGCCACCTCAACTGACTCCTCTTGATGTGGAGGAGAACCGGCT
>NW_015151908.1:86737-89361 GCF_000732505.1 Cyprinodon variegatus
GTGCAGCGTCCGCATTATTGCAGCAGCCGCACCGATCCGTCTATCGATCTCCCGCTCCATTCTTCCCTCACTCTTGAACAGGAGCCCAAGATACTTGAACTTCTCCACTTGAGGCAGGGACTCTCCTCCAACCTGAAGGGGACAAGCCTCCTTTTTCCGGTCGAGGACCATGGCCTCGGACTTGGAGGAGCTGATTCTCATCCCGGCTGCTTCACTCTCGGCTGCAAACCGCCCCAGCGCACGCTGTAGGTCTTGGCAGGAGGGAGCCAGCAGAACTACGTCATCTGCAAAAAGCAGGGACGAGATCCGCCTTTCCCCAAACCACACCCCCTCCGGTCCTTGGCTGCGCCTAGAAATCCTGTCCATAAAAGTTATGAACAGGACCGGTGACAGAGGGCAGCCCTGTCGGAGTCCAACATGCACCGGGAACAGGTCCGACTTAGTGCCAGCAATGCGAACCAGACTCCTGCTCCGATTGTACAGAGAACGGATGGCCCCTAATAAAGGGCCGCTGACTCCATACTCCTGGAGCACCCCCCACAGGGCAGCACGAGGGACACGGTCGAATGCCTTCTCCAAGTCCACAAAACACATGTGGACTGGTTGGGCAAACTCCCATGAGCCCTCAAGCACCCTGCAGAGGGTGTAGAGCTGGTCCACTGTTCCACGGCCAGGACGAAAACCACACTGCTGCTCCTCCAGCCGAGGTTCGACAATCAGCCGGACTCTCCTCTCAAGCACCCTGGCATAGGCCTTTCCGGGGAGGCTGAGAAGTGTGATTCCCTGATAGTTGGAACACACCCTCCGGTCCCCCTTCTTGTGGAGGGGAACCACCATCCCAGTCTGCCAATCCAGGGGAACTGTCCCCGACCTCCACGCGATGTTGAAGAGACGTGTCAACCATGACAGCCTGACAACATCTAGAGCTCTAAGATACTCAGGACGGATCTCGTCCACCCAAGAAGCCTTGCCACCGAGGAGTTTTTTGACCACCTCGGTGACTTCGGCCTGGGTGATGAACGAATCCAGCCCCAAGCACCCCGTCTCTTCTTCCCCCACTGGAAGGGGGGAAGAAGAGACGGGTTGAGGAGATCCTCAAAGTATTCCTTCCACCGCCCGACAATATCCTGCGTCAAGGTCAGCAGCTCCCCACTCCCACTGAAATCAGTGTTAGCGAAGTTTCCTCTCCAGAGGCGCCGGACGGTTTGCCAGAATCGCTTTGAGGCCAACCCATAGTCTTTTTCCATGGCCTCTCCGAACTCCTCCCAGTCCCGAGATTTTGCATCTGCAACCGCCCGGGCCACGACACGCTTGGCCTCACGGTACCTGCTTGCTGCTTCAGGAGTCCCACAAGCCAGCCAAGCTCGATAGGACTCCTTCTTCAGCTTGACATCATCCCTTACTATCGGTGTCCACCACCAGGTTAGGGGATTGCCACCACGACAGGCCCCTCAAACCTTACGGCCACAGCTATGGGCAGCCGCATCGACAATAGAGGCAGAGAACACAGCCCATTCGGACTCCATGTCTCCAACCTCCCTCGGAACCTGAGAGAAGCTCTCCGGGGGTGGACACGTCCCTGACCGAGGATTCCACCAGACATTCCCAGCAGACCCTCACTACTCGTTTGGGCCTGCCGAGTCTTACAGGCTTCCTCCTCTTCCAGCGTATCCAGCTCACCACCAGGTGGTGGTCAGTGGACAGCTCCGCCCCTCTCTTCACCCGAGGGTCCAGGACATGCGGCCGAAGATCAGAAGATACGACTACAAAGTAGATTTTCGATCTTCGGCCTAGGGTATCCTGGTGCCAAGTGCACTGATGGACATCCTTATGCTTGAACATGGCGTTCATTATGGACAATCCGTGACTTGCACAGAAGTCCGGTAATGAGACACCACTCGGGTTCAGAGCTGGGGGCCCGTTCCTCCCGATCACGCCCCTCCAGGTGTCACTGTCGTTTCCCACGTGGGCATTGAAGTCTCCCAGTAGAATGATGGAATCCCTGGGAGGGATGCTTTCTAACACCCTCCCCAAGGATGCTAAGAAGGCTTGGTACTCCGTACTGCCGTTCGGCCCATAGGTCGAAACAACTGTCAGAGTCCTCCCCTCAACCCGAAGGCAAAGGGATGCGACCCTCTCGTCTACAGGGGTGAACTCCAACACGAGACGGCTGAGCTGGGGGGAGAAAAGCAGCCCCATCCCCGCCCTCCACCTCTCCCCGCGGGTCATTCCTAGGCTCCAGAGTAGGAAAGAGTCCAGCCTCTCTCAAGGAGCTCGGTTTCAGAGCCCTGGCTGTGTGTAGAGGTGGGCCCAACTATTTGTAGCTGGTATCACTCCACCTCCCGCACAAGTTCGGGCTCCTTCCCCGCCAGTGAGGTGACATTCCACGTCCCCAGAGCCAGTTTAAGCGCCCGCGGATCAGGTCGCCGAGGTCTCCGCCTCTGGCTGCCGCCCAATCCACTTTGCACCGGTCCCTCATGGTTCCCCCTGCAGGTGGTGCGCCCACTGGGGGATGGCCTCCCGTCGCTCCTTCGGGCTGGGCCCGGCCGGGTCCCGCAAGGAAGAACCCGACCACCAGGCACTCGCCAACGAATCGCAACCCCAGGCCTGGCTCCAGGGTGGGG
>NW_015151908.1:91197-93728 GCF_000732505.1 Cyprinodon variegatus
TAAGAATAGAATAGAAAATCCCTTTATTATCCCACAGTGGGCTAATTGTAGCATTAAAGCAGCAGATTATGGACTTTAAGGTGTATAAAAATAACATATTTTTATTAATTACTTTCATTTAGTCATCATTTTAAGTAGCCTTTTTATGAAACCCTTTTTTATTCGTATTGTGTAATATCTGGGACAGTTTTACTTCTACTGTGGTAAAAGTACTGCCACAGTATATAAAAATGTTTTAGGCTCCCTTCACACTTTAGCCACCAGAGGGCAGCAAACCCCAGTACATCTATGCCTACTGTGCTCTAGTGTAAATGGGACTCAGCAAAAAGAAAGAATTGATTAAAATATTACAATGACCAAATATCTTGGTGTCTTGAAATATATTGGCCTGGGATTTTAGAATATTCCAAAAAAATTCTACAATGATTTTTACCTTCTTTTCTCAGTGAACACAGAACTTTGACATTGGTTTGTTTTTTAACCAGGTGTATTTTTACATGATTTGTGATGGACTGGCAACCTTTCCATCATTGGCGATAAGTAACAGGTTAATTCTACATGTTTTCAATTTTCAGCACTTTTTTCAAATATTGATTTGCATAGACTGCTCACTCTTTTGTCAACAATAACAGCGGTTTGACCAAAAAAACTATACAAATATTGATCCTGTTACATTCGGTTTCATGACACCTGGTAAAATGAGTAGAGACGCCCTACAGAAGAAAGATCAGCTTTTTTTCTTGATCAAACCTAAAATAATATGGAGCTCTATTTACATATTTCTTTGTGGAGGGGTCTCATTGTAACTTGATGTATGCGGTAGCTGTCTAGTTAGCATTCATCATAGACTGTATTATGATATTCTATGATATTCTGGTGATTCAGTGTGAGCCAATGTGTGCTCTGGTGTGTGTATGTGTGCTGCGCTGGCCTGGACAGAAAGGGAACGGGTAAGAAAGGGTTAGAGAAATCGATGTGTGCTGAGGGGAAAGGCTGTTCTCAGCAGTAAGGGGTCCTGGGCTCAGTAATCAAGTCTTTCTCTGCAGAATTAATGAGAGGGCATTCCGTGCCATCAGGAGATCTGTTGAATTCTGGTCTAACAACAGACTAAACAAGGATGTAACGCTGGAACCGGGGGTCCAAAGGTGACATCATTAGTATGATTAGCTGGTGACAGTCAGGTGGCCTCTTTTGTTGGCTATGTGACAACTTCAGTTATATTGTTGGGTTTTAATCCAGAAAAATGTGAGTTTAAAAGATTAAAAGGAAATGATCAACACAGAGACAGGGTTTTGTGACGTCAGCGTCTGCCGAGTGGAGAGAAGCAGCTGGCTCGGAAAACCAGCACCTTCTCACACAGATCCCTTCATAGCCAAGCCATGGTACCATGGTCACAGCATGGCATTCAGAGCATGGCCAGAGAAGCAGGGGTTTGCAGCTCCCCCTGATGGACACCAGAAGTAACACATTCCAAAGGTCTTTTTTTGCATGGAACAGTTTTGTTCATATTATCTAGAGTTAGTTAGATTAAAGTTAAAATCTATGTTAGTATCTATAGATAGACAATGCTGTAAAAAAGACACTGACTATTAAACTGGATATCAGATGATCAATGAAAAATACTAGAACTCTAAAAGTATTCACACTTCTGTATTTATAACAAAATGAAACCGAATCAATATTCTTTTTGTTTTCATTGACATTAACTATTTTCTTTACATATAACTGTTATTTTCATTATAGAATTTTAAAAGTTATTTCATGCCATTTAACAAAAACTTAGTTTTACTTTTGTACTAAACTGTACTAAACTAATCAGGGCAGTACACAGACTGCCCTGATTAAGGTGTTAAATGACATCTGTCTAAATTCAGACTCTGGAAGAGCTGATTTTATCAGAGCGTCTGGAAAACTGGGTCGGCCTTTCTGGTGCAGCGCTGGACTGGTTTAAATCCTACCTGAAGGACAGGGACTTCTATGGGGAACTTTAAATCAGAACCAGAAAAATCAAATGTGGGGTTCCTCAAGGCTCCGTTCTGGGGCCCCTCCTATTCAACATCTACATGCTCCTCTTAGCTCAGATTATAGCAAACAACAACATCCCTTATCATAACAAAGCAGAAAACACACAACTTTACACAGTATACATGTGGGGCCTTTCCATTGACTTCCATTCATTTCTAACTGATTTTTACAGCCTAACCGTGACCCTTACCTTGACCCTAACCATTTATACTTAACCCCAACCGAAACTCCATTCCCACTTTAGTCCTAAACGTGAACCTTGAAACAAAAACAACAAATTCCCTTGTGGGGTCCAGGCGTCCGGCCCCACAATGAGCAGTCAGTCCCAACAACCTGCTATTGTTTTCAGAAAACGGGCCCCACAATGAATTAATAAAAGAGCAAACAAACACATAGTAATCAGCACTGCAGGTCTGCAAAGAAAATAGCAGCAAGTTTTCTCGGGGGGCGGGCGGGCCTGCTGGGTGGGGGTCCTGCTGGCGGCGTGCCGCTGGTGTGTGGGGGTC
>NW_015151908.1:96784-97843 GCF_000732505.1 Cyprinodon variegatus
TAGTGTGAGGGATTGCTGAAGAGTCAATGAGTCGATGCAATCAGCTGGTTTTCCTTAGATAGAAAACTTTGAATCAATCTGACTGGATGATCTGGTTGAATTGTCTCTTGAAAGAGCTTTGAGATAAACTGAACTGAATCAATTTAAGTTGCAAAGCAAGAATTAAGACTTTGCTCTGGAACTTTAAATTAATTTTACACTTTTACTTGAGTAATAACCTTAAGTTGATATCTTACCTTCTCCAAAAGTGTTTTTAAACAATAGGATTTTTACTTCTACTGGAGTAATAAACATGAGTTCTTTTGACACCTTTGAGGATTGAACGGCTACAGTCCTGTTGCCCTAATATCTGTGTTTTTATTAAATCCTTTAGGGCAACATTTAATGATACATTCTAAGAACATAACAGGCCTCCAGTCGGATCCCAATCAGTTTATTGGACAGATATTCCAGTCAACACCTCCTCCTAAATCATCACAACCACCAGGGGGCATATGTATAATCCTGTACAAACCTTCTTTCTGGTGGCAGCCTAGTGGTTAGGGCATAGAGCTTGGAATCCAGAGGTTCTGAGTTCGAGCCCCACTCCCACAGCATGCCACTCTGGCAAGACCTGAGCAAGACCCTTAACCCCACACTGCTCCCTGGGCGCCCCACGATGGCAGCCCACTCCTCCCCAAGGGGAGAGGTTAAATGTGGAGGGTGAATTTTGTTGCTCTGTACTTGTGACAGTGGAATGCCAATATAAAAGCTGGGGAGAAAGGACAATAATAAAGTATTAAATGTACAGCTATAAAAGAAGTAAGAAAAAAAAAAGACCAATCAACCAAAAACATTTTATAAAATGCATATAAGGGAAACAACAGCTGTTTCAAAAACATAAAAAAAAAGGAATGTTCAAGACCGGAAAAAAAAAAACACATGAAAAAAAAATGTGCAAACAAAATTGATGTAGAAAACAATTTTGGGGCTGAAAAAAAAAACTGCAAATTAAAATTGCCCTGCAGGTAGGGATTTATTCTCTAGCAAAGGTTTTCTGAATGTCTGAGTCAACAAGCT
>NW_015151908.1:101654-105698 GCF_000732505.1 Cyprinodon variegatus
TCGTTCCTTTTGGTCCAGCTCAACCCTCACAGCTTATGGCAGAAGGATCCTGTTTGAAACTGGACCAAGCAGAAGATCCTTTGCTTTCTGAAAGTGTTGTTTTCAGCTGCAGCTGGAGGAAAATGACTTATATATGGACAGACTTTTACCTTGGAATATCTCATACACTGAAAAAAGTGCAACATGTAGCTGTTCATTCAAATGTAATTTAAACTAATGTATCTGTAAACTGGATAAAATTATTGATTTGATTGTGTAATTCATTTTTCTTGATTTGAGACGTCAAGTTTGATTCAACCTCAATTAAATACATGTACAAACGACCCAAAACAAAGTTTTTGATTTCTCTCAATATGTATATATTTATTCATGACCTGCAGGTCGTTGTTGTTTGAGTCACATGTGAATTTTGCTTTGCACGCTGCATGTGATCAAGTCCCAAACAGTGAGAGAGCGCCATTTTCGTCGTCATTTCATCCTGGGTGGATTTTGCCCATAAATAAACGAAAGTAGCAAAGCAGTTGCATATAATCAATGTTAAAGCTGGCTAGTTAACAAGTTAATATTAGCTAGCTGACGTCTGGAGGGGGTTTACGCATTTACCTATAACGTCATGACAATGAATCGCTAACATAAGCTAGCCAAAGCCCTCTGTCATTCAACCGGGCTTCATCCAGAGCTAAAAAAACATTGTTTGAGTCAGGATTTTCTTAAGAAATCTGACCCACATGCAGTAAACCACTCAGAGAAACAGGGTAAAGGTTTGAACAGGTTTATTGATGAAACCAGCGGGGTTGGATTCAGGAAACACAGTGAACTGGTTAGTGGAGAAAACTTTCCTCCCAGAATCCAGTCGTTGTGGGTTTATCCAGAGGTAGAGACTTGTTGCAGGGCGGACAGGTTTAGACTTGGTTAGACCCAGAGGAGCTATAGAGCGGACTGTCACTTGGAAATCCAGGAGGACTTGAACGAAACTTGTGGAGGTTAATTCCCTGCTCAGTGTGAGACTCAAACAATCCTTCCAGGGGAAGAAGGCCAAACATCCAGCTTGCAGCTTC
This sequence comes from Cyprinodon variegatus, assembly GCF_000732505.1. Classification (NCBI taxonomy): domain Eukaryota; kingdom Metazoa; phylum Chordata; class Actinopteri; order Cyprinodontiformes; family Cyprinodontidae; genus Cyprinodon; species Cyprinodon variegatus. The sequence continues at coordinate 102,713 of NW_015151908.1, forward strand.
CAGCTTGCAGAAACAAGGTTAGGCTCAGCGAAAAACAAAGACTCAGTTAGACTCAGCTAAACTCAGCTTGGCTAGAGTACCCCAAACTGGCAAACACTCTGGTGCCGAGGTAGTGACAGTCCATGGCTCAAATAGTCCTCAGTGATGAGTCAACCAACCGCAGGTGTGTGAGAGAACCAACAAGAACAGGGCGCCACCTGGTGGTGGAGGGAGAAAACACAACCCACACAAACTAGATTCCTAACAGCTGGAAGGTACAGTGTGTCATGTTCACATTTAATCTTCTGACTCGCATGCAGAATAAACTCAGTTTAAATGTGGAAAAAAGTATTTATTAGCAAACAATGAGAAACAGACAGTTCTTGTTCCTTTAGGAGGGTGAGGAGGTTCCGTGAACGGTGGCGTCTGGAATGAGAGAGGAATTCATTGTGGAATTCATTGTGGAATTCATTGTGTGAGTGGGTGAACTGAATCCTCTTGAAACCAAGCGAGAAAAAAACCTAGAGACAACAAGCACAGGGATTCAGGGATACCCGGCCTACACTGGCAGCGGGAGCCTCCAGGTGAGCATGTTAGCGACGGACGCTAACTGCTACCTATTGCCGAGGTTAGTTAGGGCCAATTTACACCACCTGGATTTACAGCATTTAAGGCTATGCTGACAATTAATAAATACATTTAAACTAATCGGTTGGACGGGTATTTGTTTTTATAGAATTTGTAATATGGGAAATGGAAATTATTTTTGAAGTAAATTAAAATGAAATGTGAAAATTATGATTTGTTTATATTTAAATTAATTAACCGGTGTCAAGACAAACATTAATTGATGTTAATTTTGTTAAGCACCATTACATCTGCAAAGAGGCGTCCTAGTCCACAACTGCATAGGGGGCCTTCCAGGAGTCAGTGACAGGGCCCCTAAGAGACTGCAGTCTCTGCTGACGGATATTTATGCCATTGCTCTGAAATACTATTTCCTGCATTTTAAGGTGGGATGGCATGGAAAGAATAAGCATGGGGCGGATAATTTAGGTAATGATCCCTGCTGGTCTTGAAATTGTAAACTGTCAGAGTTGGAATTAAATTCTTTCAAACACACGCACAAAAAAATAGTACCGTATTTTCTAGAATATAAGCTGCAACTTTTCCCCCACGCATTGAATCATGCAGCTTATCAGAAGGTGCAGCTTTTCTGTGTGTGTTTTTTTTTAACCTCCAGAGGGGGAAGTCAAAGTTGGAAATGAAAGAATAAGGGGCTAATTTTCATTTTGCACACGAAAATCCTAGCACAAATATCCCGAATTAACACATTTTGACATTTATTTGTCGCATTAAAGCTGCCAAACCATTGAAGAGGCTGAGCTTAACTCCTGCAGAGCTGAAATAAGGAGCTGATGAAGCCCTATCTTTCAGCAGAAGCTCTTACTGCTGCGAGCCAACAAGCTAACAGGAGATTCCCAGTAATTCCAGGTCGAAACCAGTGATTAATAATTCAATGTTGTTAATCTTTAACACAAACTTTTTTATATTTCTTACCTGGTTACTCCTGAAGAAGCTGGAGATTCCTCTCTCTGGGGTTCTTCTTTTTTTCCTCTTTTCATTTTCCCCAAGTTCCAACTCCTATAGAGTTATCTGTAAAATAATGTATACCTTTAGCGATATAACGGCATGTGAAAGTTACTGTTATGGAAAAAAATTATCTCCAAAACAGTTTGGTTCAGTTCAAGAAAAAGAAGAATTGTAAATCTCCAGAGGACAAAAAAGCATCCATTTATCTACCTTTTGGAAATAAAGACCCCAGATATCTTGAAGAACCATGAGCAGTCGCTCATAGTGAGTCATTGACATTTGCAAATTAATAAATAAATTCTTCTGAGCTAAGCTGTACTGAACAGAAGCAACCGGTCGCCTGTCTCATTCTTTTTCCTGTCCTGCATGAATCTTATCTGTGTCCAGGTTTTCTGCCTGGGACCTGTTTAAATAATGCAAGACTATTTGAGAGGAATCCTAGATGGAGGACTGGTGAAGACCAGGTTGGTAAATTTTGAACTTTTAAGCAACGTCTCTGGGGATAATTAGGGCGTACCAAAGCAATACATCCCAAAAACAGGGCATACAAGTTCTAATATTTTTAGTAAAGGGTGTAGAATGTAAACCCGTATGTTTTGCTATCTAAAAGCCTGTATGGATTATATTAATAGCCTGTATTTTCTGTTCTCTTTTCTGCTGCAATCCATACAGAGACCTCATGCTCTCTCTGCCTGGGTCAGCAGGGTTACCTGCCTCAGCCAAAGCTTCAACGATAGACAACACAGTAAGTTGCTGGTTGAATAAAAGTAACAAAATCTGCTAGCAGCATGAACAAATTTGAGCATTTCTTAACGCTTTAAAACTGGTTTGCTCTCCATGGCCACTCCTCACTGTGCAGATAAACGGTAGTGCAGAAAGCAGCCCCTCCTCCAGACTGCAGCATCTCAAAGGACATTAGCACCGTCTGTCTCAGCTCCCCGAGCTTCCCATAATATTTCTTTAGGCACGTCTGATGAAGTCAGGGTTTCAATTTACTGTAGGACGAGCTCTCCGTTGTGATGGAATACAGTGCTCAGCTGTCAACAGGAAAATTTTAATCTGAAGTAGCTTTGTCAGACTTTCTCTGTTGGTTTTTACTGTGAAATTGAATTGCTGTCATTACAGCAGGCAGGGTGCTAACTACAGAGGGAATAATGGATGTTAATACCAGTCATCCTTCTGCTTTCAGTCAATGTGTTTGTTGATCTTTGAAAGTGGGTATTTCTGAAGATGTAGACAACGTTTAACACATTTTATACATTGTATTTGGGCCACAGCCTGCAGCCTTTTAATGCATTTTAATGCATGCAGTCCTCACTGTTTTGTAGCACTAACTTCAAGCTCCCTTCCAACAAACTAATACAGGACTGTCTCAGAAAATTAGAATATTGTGATAAAGTTCTTTATTTTCTGT
>NW_015151908.1:107281-113740 GCF_000732505.1 Cyprinodon variegatus
AACACAAAAACTGGGATCCTGACACAGGTATCGGTATCGGGGCCAAAAATGGCATCGGTATGACAATATATAAAAGTCAGAATTCAGGCTTTTTCCTCTATTAAACACATATAAAACAAAAATTTTACAGAGGCTCTAATCCTCCTGTAAGAATCCGTGGACCGATATGAAGAAAAATAGAACATGGTTTTCCTTTTCAGACCAAACATGCAAATCCGCTCAAAGGAACCTCTAAGAGGATAAACTGATCATTTTTCCCTTTAATCTTAATGCAATAAAGTAAAGAAAATATCTGTGTGCTGAGAATGAAAATTGGTGATCAGTGCAATAGAAGCAATCTGCACACCGTTACAATTTGCTTAGCCTCCAAGGGGCAGTTCAACATTCATCCTCCCGAGGCAGCGAGGCTGCTGTGTGGAAATAAAAGATTCTGCTGCCTGTAAATTCACCTGACGTATGTGCTTTGTGAAGCATCTTTGAATGGGACATGCTTATACCTGTTCTGCAATGACTTTAACATAATGTGCAGTCATCATTAGGTAGCTGCTGAGTTACTGAAAGCTGTGTAATTTATTAGGTTTCACAACGGTGATCATTTCAGATTGAAATAGATCCTGAATTGTTCTGCTCTGGTGCTTGGTGTGAAATGAATAACGAGCCCGCATACTGGGGGTGGAGCAGCCTCGACGGACAGGACAGAGTAATGAAGTCAAGGAGCCATAGTGGAGAGACAATGCTGCAGTGAATATGTACTTTAGCTTGGCAATAGCAGTGCGGTAAATTGAGTTATTGTCCAGGAGGTTTCCTAACAATAAATCCACCTAGAGAAGGCCTCTTGTTCCTTTCATGTCTCAAAGCAGGGGTGAATCATAAAGTAGGAGAAATCCGTTCATTCAGGGTTTTAATGTATGTACAGCAAAGATGGGAAAGTTTAAAAAGAAAGAGTGTTTCCAGTTTTTCCTTGCTTTAGGAGTGGATGTGGGCGTGAACAGTTGACTGCTGCTGCACCCTGGCCACCGACATGCAGGCAGAGAGAAGGGAAACAGGAAAAGTAATGGGCAGGGATTCTTCAATTTAACTCTCTATCGATTCCTCTTGTCTCCACATCGCTGGTGTCCCGGTCCATCTGCTGCCACAGACCTGACGGACAGAGAGAAACTGTGTCTCAGCTGTAGCTGAGAGGACAGGATTAGTAAGAGCTAGAAAGTCAGTGGCAGCCTGTGTGTCTGCTGGTGGACTGCCATATTATAACAAACAACTTAGATAGCAGCAAGAAAATGTGTATTAAAGCAGGAAATATATATATATATTTTAATTCCACTATTTAAGTTTTTCTTTAAGGAGTTTTAGGTTAATCTTTAAGAGAACATTTTAAGTTCAGACTCATTTAGATGCTAAAGGTTAAATGTCCCCGAACTGATCCCTTGATCTAAAAGGAAGTTTTAAGTGTTAAAGCCAAATCCCATATTTGATTTCATACAGGCATAAACCAACGCTGCCTATAACCTGCCTCAGAAGCAAGTCCTACAGCGGGACGTTTTTAAAAAGTCTTGGTGCATAACATACCTTGAATTTAGGGCCATTTTTTATGGTGGACCAATTCAGGTAGATTATGAATGTCCTCAAGTTCTTAAACGGATTTAGGTCTGATTCGCTTGTGGATTCTATTCTAACACAGGGATTAACTTTAATTTAAACTGTAATGGTTTAGCTCTCACGGTATGTTTAACGATTTTCAGAACTAGATTTTGTGTTTTATGGAGTAAAGAGAAAGTTATGTGTCTTTATGTCCCGTAGGAGTCTTTACAGAAATCATAAATAAACTATTTTAATAGAAACGTATTAAATAATCAATTTACGTTGATACTAGAACTTTTAAATATCAATTTTATGCAGAATGATTATTGATAAAAGTAGATAAGTAATGACATTGGAAAAGATGTTCGCCCAAGAACTCAAACCTAAAAGGATTTTATCCACTTTACCTTTTATCTAGAAATTACTGATGTTTAAATAAATACGTCTATTTGTTAACAAAGGCTGTAGGAAAGTATATTTTGTCTTTTTTAGAAAATACAGATGTTGTGTTTGTTCATTTTCCTGTTGAAATAACGTAGATTGACCCAGAGGTTCTGCCGCTGGTCCACTTTCGGCCCCCCCTCAGTGTACATTGGTTATTGCCAGGACACCCTGATTAAAATGTTCTGGTTATGCCTTTGCTGCTGCAGATATGAGTTATTGTAGGTTTAATGGAGAAAAACTGAAGAAAACAACCAAAAACACTAAAATATTGAGAACCAGAAACCAGCAAACATCAGGGTAACTCGCGTGGGGAGCCAGATACAGCAATCCATAAGGAACCAGCACTGAAGAGCTGCACAGGGAGACTATGGCTCTGTTCGAATTCATGGGCTGCATCCTCCAAGGACGCGGTCTACCTAGACTGGATCCTTCAAAGTCCGCGAAAATAAGGAGACCGGAAGAGTTTTGGCTGTGGATTCAAACAGGTCTACCCTTCGGCGGTAAAAGTATGCTCTGTTGCTTAGCAACCGTTGACAGACAAAGCAGGAAAAGAAGGAATAGGCCTACCGAAGTTTTCAAAGCTGTTTGTTTATTTATTCATTTTTTATTTTATTTTATAGTAAATAAGAACTACATTAACAAGAATCCAGAGTGGAATAAAGGTTCCAACCACCGGGAGCAGGAACAAATCAAATCAAATGTAATGACAGAAACTTTAGTCAGTTAAATATCATGCTGCTGTCAAAATATGTCATTCTGCACATCTCTGATGTTGCTGCTATTTTCATATATCCATTACTGTAAAAATGTCCATAGCTGCATATTGGTTATTTATTCTCCAGCTTTATATTGTTAAAACACTTCACAGTATTTTATTGTTTATATTTTAACTCTTCCCTATTATGTTATTCTTATACATTTTTCTAAGGTCCTCATTTGTGTGACCATTTTCAATAATCTTTCTGCTGCTGTAAANAGCGGGGGGCTCAGGACAAAAACACTGCTTGGATCAGGAAATCCCTGATTATGAATCAATGAAAGGATCAGAATGAAGAATCTCTGGGCAGACATGATCCCAAAATTGTATTTATAGTATTCTTTTCAGACCAAACATTCAAATCAGGTCAAAGGAACCTTTAAGGGTGTAAACTGATACAGAAGAGGATTAGGGCCACTGGAAAAAAAGGAAAAAAATAACTGATTCTTTATTTCATTTCAGTTTAATATAGTATAAAGCAGTGTTGCGCTGATACCAGTATCGGGCGGGGCCCTGATCCAGCACTAAAATGGTGGCATCGTTATCGGCGAGTACCAACCAATAGGGTACTGATACCATTTAAAGAGCCAAAAGTTTCCTCAACTATTGTCACCCATTCCAGGTAGGCAATAAAAAGTTCTACTAGATTCACTTTGTTTTAGTCTTTTTTTCTGCTTCACAAAGGAAGGCAGCAGCTTGACATGAAGCCATGATGGTGATTATTTTACATCCAAGTAGTATGCAGGTCTTCATATATACAGACACACATAAATTTCTAACAGATGGTATCGGTATCGGCCAATACTGCACAGCCAGGTTGTCATGATGTTATCTAAAGCTCGGACCCACATGCAGTGAAGCCAAACAGAGAGACACAGAGTAAAGGTTTGAATGGGTTTTATTGAAAGGTATCTTAGAGTTCGGTGCTGAGTTCCTCCAAACTCTGCTCGGCTGGAAAACTGAAAGATTCAGGCTCAGTGGGGAATAGGAGTTGTTTATCTTGAACAGTGGTTCCCAAAGTGTGGGGCACGCCCCCTAGGGGGGGCGCAAATGCCATTGCAGGGGGGGCGCNTCATCTGTCCATCATCATATAAAGCCCGCCCTGACAATTTGATTGGCCCGCCAGATATTGTGCGAGCATACTCACGCTACTATGGAGCAATGCCAGACCGAACTTCCCGACCTCAAACCTTGTGGGCGGGACTAAGTTCGGAGTGGCACCCAGGCTAGAAATAAACTTCAGTGGAGTTTGAAAACAAAATATGTGTATAGGTTTATTATATCTGGTTGAACGATGTGTGTGCCCAGTTTATTTATTTTTTTTTGGGGGTGGGCGTGGAAATTTTATTATTATCCAAAGGGGGGCCCAGAAGAAAATCTTTGGGAACCACTGATCTTGAAGGAGAGGATTTGTTGTCACTCACGTTTCCAGAGAAGAGACACGTAGACTCCAGTCTGTGTGTTGGTATTCCAGGGTTTGTTTGATTCGGTGGAGGGCGGAACAGGGTTTACCCAGAACTCGGACGGAGTGGAATGATGAAGCCGCTGGTTGCAACTCAGTTTTCCTGTGGTACTTGAACGGGTCGTGGTGAAGATGACTTCCTTACTCAGAGAGTGATCTCAGCGTGCTCAAAGGTGGCTGGATCCAAGCCTCCTGTTTGGGATCAGTCGCTCAGTGTAAGACTGAGTGATCACACTTGGGAGAAGGCGGTCCGAAAAGGTCCAGCTTGCAGGAAGGCTTCCTGCTGAAAGGCAAAGAACAAACAAAGTTGAGACTCAGGGAGAAACAAGCGCTCGTTAAACTCAATAAACTCAGCTTGGCTAGAGTACCCCAAACTGGCAAACACTCTGGCGTCGAGGTAGTGGAAGGCAGCAGCTTAAGAGCAGTCCAGTGATGAGGCAACAGCTTGCTGGTGTGTGAGGAGGCGAACCTGAGCCAGGCGCCTCCTGGTGGTGGGAGGGAGAAACACAAAAGACAGGACAAACACAAAAACTGGGATCCTGACACAGGTATCGGTATCGGGGCCAAAAATGGCATCGGTATGACAATATATAAAAGTCAGAATTCAGGCTTTTTCCTCTATTAAACACATATAAAACAAAAATTTTACAGAGGCTCTAATCCTCCTGTAAGAATCCGTGGACCGATATGAAGAAAAATAGAACATGGTTTTCCTTTTCAGACCAAACATGCAAATCCGCTCAAAGGAACCTCTAAGAGGATAAACTGATCATTTTTCCCTTTAATCTTAATGCAATAAAGTAAAGAAAATATCTGTGTGCTGAGAATGAAAATTGGTGATCAGTGCAATAGAAGCAATCTGCACACCGTTACAATTTGCTTAGCCTCCAAGGGGCAGTTCAACATTCATCCTCCCGAGGCAGCGAGGCTGCTGTGTGGAAATAAAAGATTCTGCTGCCTGTAAATTCACCTGACGTATGTGCTTTGTGAAGCATCTTTGAATGGGACATGCTTATACCTGTTCTGCAATGACTTTAACATAATGTGCAGTCATCATTAGGTAGCTGCTGAGTTACTGAAAGCTGTGTAATTTATTAGGTTTCACAACGGTGATCATTTCAGATTGAAATAGATCCTGAATTGTTCTGCTCTGGTGCTTGGTGTGAAATGAATAACGAGCCCGCATACTGGGGGTGGAGCAGCCTCGACGGACAGGACAGAGTAATGAAGTCAAGGAGCCATAGTGGAGAGACAATGCTGCAGTGAATATGTACTTTAGCTTGGCAATAGCAGTGCGGTAAATTGAGTTATTGTCCAGGAGGTTTCCTAACAATAAATCCACCTAGAGAAGGCCTCTTGTTCCTTTCATGTCTCAAAGCAGGGGTGAATCATAAAGTAGGAGAAATCCGTTCATTCAGGGTTTTAATGTATGTACAGCAAAGATGGGAAAGTTTAAAAAGAAAGAGTGTTTCCAGTTTTTCCTTGCTTTAGGAGTGGATGTGGGCGTGAACAGTTGACTGCTGCTGCACCCTGGCCACCGACATGCAGGCAGAGAGAAGGGAAACAGGAAAAGTAATGGGCAGGGATTCTTCAATTTAACTCTCTATCGATTCCTCTTGTCTCCACATCGCTGGTGTCCCGGTCCATCTGCTGCCACAGACCTGACGGACAGAGAGAAACTGTGTCTCAGCTGTAGCTGAGAGGACAGGATTAGTAAGAGCTAGAAAGTCAGTGGCAGCCTGTGTGTCTGCTGGTGGACTGCCATATTATAACAAACAACTTAGATAGCAGCAAGAAAATGTGTATTAAAGCAGGAAATATATATATATATTTTAATTCCACTATTTAAGTTTTTCTTTAAGGAGTTTTAGGTTAATCTTTAAGAGAACATTTTAAGTTCAGACTCATTTAGATGCTAAAGGTTAAATGTCCCCGAACTGATCCCTTGATCTAAAAGGAAGTTTTAAGTGTTAAAGCCAAATCCCATATTTGATTTCATACAGGCATAAACCAACGCTGCCTATAACCTGCCTCAGAAGCAAGTCCTACAGCGGGACGTTTTTAAAAAGTCTTGGTGCATAACATACCTTGAATTTAGGGCCATTTTTTATGGTGGACCAATTCAGGTAGATTATGAATGTCCTCAAGTTCTTAAACGGATTTAGGTCTGATTCGCTTGTGGATTCTATTCTAACACAGGGATTAACTTTAATTTAAA
>NW_015151908.1:115185-118047 GCF_000732505.1 Cyprinodon variegatus
TAACCATTAAAACAACTATTTTCATTCATTTCAGACGGAACTATTCACAGACTGGATTATATTAAACTGCTCGTTAAACAGTTCGCTGCCAGGTAACCTTTCCTCTGATCACGGAGCAGCCGGCTTGCTTGGACTCGCAATGAATCCTGGGTAAACCAAGGATACCGAGGATACATCAGACCCGTCCTTCAAATCAGGCAAAAAGAAGAACGCATTTTAAGGCCGCATAACGAGGATTCTTGGAATCCGACCAAACTTCGGCGCTGCGCTATGACGTAATCGTCCTTCAAATCTGGCCTTCTGAGGACGCGTCCCATGAATTTGAACAGGGCCTCTATATGGACAACAGAAAAAAACACTGAGGTAATTAACTGATATGGAGCAGGTGTGGATGGAAGTGACTAGAAGGGAGCTAAGGGGAAAGGAGACAGGCACTAGGGGGCAGCAGAGAGTAACTGGATTAAATAAAACACAAACTGGAAAATAAACCAAAGAAAAACAAAACAGAATAACTGATAACTTAAAACTAAAAACTCAGAGTCCGAAAAGGGGAGAACTATGACATCAATAGACTTTCTGACATGAATCTCCTAACTAAGATCTAAAACATCTTTTTTTCTAGTTTTACATGATTGCACGAAATTTATTAATTGCAGAAGAGCAGTTTGTTTGCTCTCGATGGACTTCAAAGCATCATATTAGAGTGTTTCAGCCAATACAAATATTTGTTTTTATTGATCAGTAGAGATTGTGTTATCTCACTAAACAATTTTAATTCTCACACTGTGTTGCTCAATAAGCCGACCTTGATATAGATCTTCAAATACCAAACATCCTTGTGATGTCATTAATTAAAACCTTCTTCATCCAAGCCATCAGGCTCTAAGTGGAGGAGTTATCATTTATTCCAAACAGAAAATGTGAATAAAATTTTATCCTCAGTCTGTCAACCCTGTCTCTGGTCCAGATGTACGACTAGTTTTGCAGACAGGAGATCTCCCTCTGTGTCTAAGGTTGGGATGCCAGAGGTATTGTCCAACTGCTGCTGTGAAACAGGTGTTAGGAAGTGTAGCCACAGTGGGGAGTTTTGGCGTAATCCCTCAGCCCAACTCAAAGAGTCGACAAAAGACAGCAGCACAGTCCTGCTGAAACAGCTGCTGAAGATTTCCTAATCCTTTTCCATCCACTTTCCCTTGTCTCACTTTTGGGCTCTTGGCTGGTCTTTGGTTAGTCCCCAACAATTCCATTTGAAAAATATTCTTTCTGTCATGATTTGTGGACATTAAGATCTAAAGAGAAGCTTCATCTCCTGGTCAGACCCTGAAATTCAGTGAAAGGATGGAGTCAGAGTAAAAAAGAATGGACGCCCAGGAGAAGGCCAGGTTGCTGCCATGCAGCTGCCATTTGGATGGCTTCTGACTGGGAAGGCCCATTTCCAATAGCTGCTACTGTATGTTCTCCTTTTTTTGGAGAACAGTGAACCGATCAGTTTTGAAGAAATGAACGTGAACGAAAGAGACGTTCACTCTTAGAAGAATGAGCGACAGACACAGCTCACGTTGGTGTTCAATTGATAACGACACTTTTCATTGGATAGCATCAAGGTTTTACAGCATTTATTACGGTAAACAGCCTGACAGAGCAGCAGGTCTGCTGCTAGTACCAGTCTGCTCCATTCAGACTCACCTGCTGGTTTTTCTGATGCCAGTTTAGCAGAGAGCTTGGCAGAGTTTGATCAACTAACAGAGAAAACTAATGTTTTTGTGCAAACTGTTCCCACCGGGATTTAACAAACAAGTCTGTACATCAGCCACGTCCACTTCCCATTCAAAGCCACGCTTGGAGTTAAAGCATCCAATCTATCTTGGGAAATATCTGCTAAACCATTTTAAATCCAGATCTTTTTGGCAGAACCTGAAAGCTTCTGAAGTCCTTTGGCTAAATAAAGGCTTCACTGCACATCCAGGATATCTTGAGTGCATCCAGAATTTGCCATTTCCATTTCTTTATATATGAGCAAACATTTAAAGGTGAGGTTCTGTTAAAGAGGATTGTGGTTTACCAAATAAACCTAAAGATGTTAATTTATAGGTTTGAAACGTATGCTATGTTCCCAGCACAAGAAGCAGAGGCAGCTACTTTACATGCAAAGTCAATGGTTGATAAGCATCGTGGTGCAGCAAAAGGTCCTGCAGCACATTTTGAGCAGCTGAAACAGAGCGTCACAGGCTTTTGCTGCGTCAACCAATCACAGAAGCTGATCTGGGAGCTGGCAGGGAGACAGACGCAGCACTGCTGATGCAGATCGCTATAATCACTGTTGACACTCTGAAACATTTTATTAACGCTTAAAGTAACTTAAAATGTCAAAACCTGCCGGCAAAATGTGATCGATTTTATTAATCTGGTGCCTGCAGTTTGGATTATGTACGTGGAAAAAACCTTCCTGCCGGCGGGAAAAGTAGCAAAAAACCCGCGAAGAGGTGACCGGGCCAAATCCTGCTGAACAGGATTCCCAGTGACAGCGCACCGCCAGTCTGAGCGGAAATAATATTTGGAGGCAGGATGGTAATCTGGATTAACTGACTTTAACTGTTTTCAGATTGACTTTTTCAGTTAAAAACATATTTAAACTACGGGCATTTCTCAATATGCGTTCTTGAGCGTTCTCGTGTGCTCGTGACACGTCACCAGCCTCAGATCGAGTACGGTTCCAATTCTCAAGAACGCCAGATCAAGAACGCAACAAATCCCCGGATGTTGTTCTCGCCCCGCCCTCTTTATCGAGCATGCATCAGAGCAGACTTGTGCGTTCTTCAGACTGACCGCTTCCCCAGAATGCCCCGCGGCCGCAGCTTGATT
>NW_015151908.1:118838-120945 GCF_000732505.1 Cyprinodon variegatus
GCCCAACACTGCTGGTTAACACGCATTGTGGTGCAGCAAAAGGTCCTGCAGCACATTTTGAGCAGCTGAAACAGCGCGTCACAGGCATCTGAGCAACTGAAGCACATCACGCGCTTTTGCTGCATCAACCAATCAGAGAAGCTGATCTGGGAGCTGGCAGGGAGTCAGACACAGCACTGCTGATGCAGAGCGCTATGATCACTCCTCTGAAACAGTTTATTAACACTTAAAGTAACTTAAAATTTCCAAACCTGCCGGCAAAATATGAACGATTTTATTAATCTGGTGCCTGCAGTTTGGATTATGTACGTGGAAAAAACCTTCCTGCCGGCGGGAAAAGTAGCAGAAAACCACAAAGAGGCGACTGGGCCAAATCCTGTTGAACAGGATTTCCAGTGACAGCGCACCGCCAGTCTGAGCGGAAATAATATTTGAAGGCAGGATGGTAATCTGGATTAACTGACTGTTTTCAGGAGGATTTTCTCACTTCAACATAGATTCAAACTAATTTTTATCCACTGATCACAGCAAATTTAGCTGCCATTGTTCCAGGCAAAGAAAGGATAGAGTAGCTCCACCCAACGCGCATCAGATCCACTTTTTCCCCCGCACAACTAGAGCAGCAAAGATGCCTCAGCCGCGCCTCAGAACTAAACCTGTAAAAGCATCAAAAATGAAGCAGCACATGCGTTTTTGCTGCTCATTCTGCTTGAGCTGGTTCATTTTCATCTGTGTGAACTGAACTCTGAGCTCCCTCTATTAAACTCTGAACTGGGATAACATTGGTAGGGTGTTTGTCCAGCTTTAGGAGGTCAATAAAACAGTAATTCAACCCCAGCCTTTGTTTATGTTGCTAAAAATCTAAGGCATTCACAAAAGAATAAAAGCAGCATCTCTAGACGTGGTTTATACTTTCAAAGATGAAGAAGAGCTCTCACTACCTCAGCAGACTGTCTTGCTCTTAATCCCCCCCTCCATCCCTTTTGAGGTTGTGCCCACCAATCAGTTTCGTTGATTGCAGTGCAGCAGTTAGGAACCCTGCATGGCTCACATTATCTTTATTTACCGGCCTAATTGTCACACTGATGGCCGCCTTGACGGAAGCTATGCAGCAGTGAAGACGGATGACTCCCTCAATTGAAACACAAGGAGTCAGAGTTGCACAATTGTACAGAGGCATGCAGGGCAGCAAATTACAAAGGAACATAATGGAAATAATAAATTCCATAGAATTTATAGACTAATTGGGAGATCACTGCAATGAGAAAGGCTAAACGTAAAAGATGATGATTGCCATTTTTCCATACGATGGACAAAGAAAATGTTACTGGGGTAGAGAAATGATGTATTGGGACTTGAGGGGAACAAGGAGAAGTAAGTCGAACTGTATGGAGTCACTGGAGAATTAAGAAGTGAGAGCTGAAGCAGCTGACAACGAGGAAAAGGCAGCTGACGGCCACCACTTATGACTTCAATATTAATCTTCTCCTGAAGGAGTAGAATTCATATTTGTCTGCTGAACAGCCCTATAACAGAACTATAGGTCTCTATAGCACCACACACACACCCATCCCACACACACAACTGCATATCCTCATAAACTTTAAGTACCTTTGATTCCAGTCCTTTGTCCCACTGCTAATTTCAAGGGGCTTTGTCTCCCTCCTCGTATAGATTAGGGTGTAAGGCGGAGCAGCTTTTAAGACGCACTTAAAGTAATATAATGCTTCCTATAATTATATAAAGAAAGGCTGAGGAGAGATGATGGAGAAAACTTTTATAGCACTTATTCATCAAAATGTTTCCAATCCTTTAAATATTATCTAACACTCTGGGATTAAGAAAAACATTTCATATCTTATGATTACACACAAAGTGGAAAGAAAATCCTAATCTAATTAAAACAACATAGACATAATGATGACCGAAAAACAAGCTTATAAAAGGTTACTTTCGATTTTTAGTCAATTATTAATTTTTGTAATACAAATGAATAAAGGAGAAAGGACTGTTACATATCTCACATATCAACTATTTTACAGTAAAGTCCTGGAGACTTTTGTCATGTTAAACATAAATTTGCCAACTGGTGTCAAAACAAATGTGA
>NW_015151908.1:122658-125292 GCF_000732505.1 Cyprinodon variegatus
GAGGTTCTGGTAAATCGGCCTGTAGCTTTGCTTCGACAGCAGCACCATGGCCGACTAAATTTCTTTCTCCCGACCTTACGATTCCTGATGGAGAGGCGGTCGTGAGAGGCTAATCTCCCCTCGTTACCTCATGTATACTGTAGGACGCAGGATGCACCATGAGGCTGAAACTTGGCCCAGTCCAAAAAATCTTGCACGACTGGAGTATGGACCTGAATAAGACAACAACTTGTACTGTCAGTGCCCGGGCTAAGGGATCGTTTAAAGACCTCATTGGTAAATTACCTTTGCTAGTTAAGCATTTATCAAGTTTAACGACTCCAAAGCACTTTTTGGAGTTGCAGCTAAACACATGGAGCCACACAGAAACCTACTTCAAATGGCTGAAGGTCACCTTAACAAAGGTTCCTATAATATCTATAAAACATCCCTAATCGGATTCTGGATTGAATTTAAGACCAGATGTTTAGATATTATTCTTGAACAGCAAAACTGCAAATAAACAGGCAACCATCTGCTACATATGGTATAACTGAAAAGCCGAAAAACAAGATATGTTTACATGACTCCATTCCTAATAAAAACAGGAATAATAAGTAATAACAAATATTTTACATAAAAAGGAATGAAGCATTTTGGTGTGAAGAGCCGAAATCCCTCAATCCTCAAATAGAGTTGGGACTATATAGTGAACTCAGTTAATTGACCATTTGATGATTACTACTTTTCGCTTGCCGTTGGTCACGTAACTCTCAACTCCCCAAACGCTGCATGCAACATCTTCATTATTTGTCGCCACCACAACAAATCCCATGATGCTTTGCAAGGAGATTCTGGGATATATCTGCTGGTCTAGTGACCATGGATGCTCACTACTATTCAAGATGCATTGTGGGAAACTTTGAGACTACTACTTTTTCATTCAATAGATGTTCGGACGCTAATCGAAAATGGTGGAAGGACTATAAAGTGCCCTATTTAGGGCGTATGTTTGGACACAGCCACCATGTTGTTCTCCTGTCTCATGTTCTTAAGCGTCAGCAGTGCGTGCTTTTGCACGATGGAGTGTGATTTTGTTAGAATAAAATTTATTTACTACTCTTATTTTTTTTGAAAGTCATTGGGAATTTCCTTGGCTGACTTTCTGTTGACATTTTGAAACGAGGAAACAGCGACAAAAGGAAGAAGACGATTGGAACATTCAGGAAAATTAAACCAGACTTGAAGATCCGTATCCCATTTAGCTTAGTATTTGTTCTAGATTTTTATTTCACCACCAGAGAAGAACAGATGCTGTTTCACATATAATAGGCTTTTTCTTTCTCAAGCGCCACTGTGAGCCTGCAGTAAATATTTATTCTTCTAGCTTATTTCACACTGGATGGAATCCATCTGTGACACGGACTAGGTGTTTTCTGTCACTCAGTCTTTCTCTGAAGACATCCTCATTGCATGTCTCCTCTTATCTCAGTCTGACTTGTAACAAGCCGCATGAGCGGCCACACTCCCGTTACTCTGCTAACTGCCTCCTCTGAAGCCCTGTGCAGCAAACAAATGCCGGTAGCTTATGAGCATTTCAGAGCGTGTTAGTTAATGTTATAACAACCCCATTGTGTGCCACGGTGCCGACTCTACCCTGTTACCTGCGTCGTCTTCACCAGTAGCAGAAAGATTCCCTTTGCACTCTTTTTCGTTCTTTCTCTCCCCCCCTCCTTCTCTGCCCTTACTAAATGCACCTATGAGCCTTACAGTTATTGTGACTTCCTCAAAGGTGGGTGTTTTCCTCTGGATTGCGTGTCAGAGGCAGTGGCAACCACTCTGGGGGTTTTCACACTTATGAAAAGAGCCACACAATCTCCCGCTCACACACATCAGAGCGTGTGACAGAGCTGCCGGCTCCCTCCTGTCGCCTCATTTGTTTCTGCATCAGGCTGCTCTCTAAGGAGGCCTTGCTTCTGCCCTTGTCAGCAAACATCAGCCAGCCTGCTCTCGCCGCTCCTCTCAGTCTCTCTCCTACTTTGTCATCCTCTTCTTTATTTCCCCTCCTTCCATCTTTTCACACGTCGTCATTCATTTTCCGCTATCTTCCCTCTCATCCGTTCCAGTCCCTTCAGTCTGTCTTTTCTCTGTTCAGATACAGTATATCTCTTCTTTATTAATCTCCTTCTCTTGCTATCTCTCTTCCCCACTCTTGACTTTGTGTTCGATGGTGTCGAAGCCGGTGATGGACAAACATTCTGATAAACCTCCAGTGCGTGTAAAGGTACATCAGAACTGTTTTTTTCCCTGTTTTTTTTTCAATGTTGTGTATATCTGAGGCATGCTGGAAGTTGTTCGACTGTGAAGGAGGGTCAAACCCAAACAGAGTGTCACGTAAGCTACAAGACCAGGATGTCTGGGTGTAATTGAGTGATGGTATGGGAAGTGTACACCGAGCCACATGGAGAAGCAGGAAATTTCTACATTTTTTGAATCCATGAGTCTGATAAATATCACTGCCATTCAAAACATAAGTGCTCATGCTCTCAATAAGAAACACACTTTTAATATAATAAATGGGATTTTATCTAAAAGACCAACACAAATAAGAACATCACCATTATTTCAAATGGAAATGAAAGTCCTATTTATGTA
>NW_015151908.1:126269-128893 GCF_000732505.1 Cyprinodon variegatus
CAGAAGTTGAGGCGACAGAGACAGTGGGAAAGTTCAAAACGTCTGTTAAATTAAACAGCAGAACGCAGAGCTGTGGATTTGCACCCTTCACAGGCACTCTGCTTTAATAGTTCAGTCCATCCTCTCTAGGGAGGCAGGATCCAGCCGATGGACTGCCAACCAGATGCTGCCCAGAGTGTCCCCGGTGCAGCAGCCCCAGTGAAAAGGCAGGAGTCCGAACCAGGTCAGAAGAGGACGGTTCTGATGTTCAGGAGTCCGTAACCTGGTCAGGGGTTCCAAATCAAAAGAGGAGCAGACAGATCCAGGGGTCCATGAAACCAACAGCCAGTTCAGGCAGAAACGATCAGATCCAAACAGGCAGGCTCAGTAGTTTAGAGGCAGAACAAGACACGACATCAGGAAAACCACAGAAGTTTAATCTAGCCCCCTCTACTGAGCCAAAACAGGAACAGGGCACGTTCAGTGGAAAAGAGCCAGGCCATGATCAGGAAACTCCAAGACAAGAATAAAAAGCCTCTCTAACCACTGCCCTCTAAGGACGAGCTCATGAACCATGGAAATCTGCCATGAACTTCAACTAAAAACTAAAACTCAATAATAAAAAAAAACTAACATACAAAAATCTTGCACCGATTGCAAAAAATAATAAGTGGGAAAATATATGAAAACACGGATAAAAATAGTGAACAAATTTTTTATTCCGATGGAAATGCTAAAATATGAACAGCATTGATGATAATGAATTTAAGAAGATACTGTTTGAGTTTACAGCTACAGGCCTTAGATTTTATTTTAATTGTGTTTTCAGTAAAATATTGTCTAGGGTTAAGTACTTTATGAAAACTTAAGATGTTTGATCTAAAAACATCAAAATGTGAATCATTATGCATTAACTGATCAAATGAATTACACACCTTAAACACCAAACCTAATTATTTTTGGCATTTTATAATTTTGCCTGATTTCTGTTTGTCCATAAAAAAAAAAAAAAAATAGGAATCCTATTTATCTTTATATTGTGACAAAATCTGAAACCCTTAAAGGTCTATGAAGCAAAGCTCTGGTCATATAATCATTACAATCACACATTTGCATTAACTTCTGCAGCAGCATCCCCCCCCCAATACAGAGCAAAAAAGACAGCAAAGTGATCTCTTTCTCTCAAAGAACTCATTCATCATTATTATATTACATCACTGTCAAAGTCCGAAACAAAGGTGTTCACATGCTGCAGTTCGGTCCATTAATTCATCCTTCTCTTCTCTAAAGGAGGGTTAGAGTGCAGGACAGTAAAGATTGGATGCAAATAAACCGAACTGGAAGAGAGATCAATGCACAGCTGAAACAGGAGAAACAAAAAAGTACAGGTTTATCACAACAGCAACTCCAGGGCTTTGTTTGGGTTTGAAAAAGAAGCATTTAGGTTCTGCACTAACTTCTGGGTCATCTTACATGACTAGATCAATTTGTTCATGCATTTCAAATAGCATGTTTTACACCAGTACTTGATTTAGTCTGTAACAAAGATTTTACTCAGCTATATTGCAATAAAACATTTTATTTCTGACTTCAAAGCCTGAAGATTCTGTTGCAAACAAACACGGGTGTGCAGGCTGGTCCCAAGGTGATTCTTTGGCGCCAATGGGAGCCCACACTACAAACAACAGCAACAACCAGTGCACAGGTGACCTAATTAGGTTACATTGATACCTTGTTGATATAGGAAAATATACAAACACAGTGTCCCCGTAGACAGAGAGGTTAAGGAGAACAACCTACAGAATTGTGGGTACAGTAACCAATTATGACCCCTCAATGCCAACCTCCATCTCCGCAACTGCAAACCCCAAAGAAAGCCTAGATACCACCTTTTAAATGCATTATAGATGGAGCAAGCAGTGAGATCAGGAAAGAAGAAGGAGAGAGGGCCTGAGAACAAGGTGAACTGTAAGAGCAAGACCAGGACAGTGACACCTGCATTCAAACACCACCAGCATCTGGGAACAAGGTACTGAAGGTCAGACAGAGGGAGGAGAAATAAAGGATGTGGGAGACTTAAATTGGTCCAGCGCATCAGTGCAGATAGCCCTGGGGTGCCATGCATGCAAAGGATGGAAGATGCTCCTATGTACCCAAGGCCAGAGAAAAATGTTGGTATCGTTTGTGTGAACAAATCCTATAGAAGATAAACATGATATCAAGGGAATGGCTATTATCGGCTAGTGGGCAAATACTCTTATGATGCCATCCTCCCCTAACTTGACTCTTTTTCAGCCCTACTATGAGCAAGGGCACCAAGCAAGTTCAGCCAGAAGGTGCTAGAACAGATCCCAAAATCAGCTGAACACACCTCAGTGGAGAAGCAGAAAATCTCATCTTCCCACCAGATGAGTATTGCAAAGTATCTGCCCTCAATGAATCCTGACTGGCTGGGACTACAGCTTCCATGGGAAAGCGCTTCTGCATGGTCTGCGGTCCAGAACACTGAGTTCTATAATATATGACACAGGAGGATTTGGGGTCTACTGTATCTTCCTGAAGGTGTGGCTGGATTGGTGAACACACTCAAAAACCCAAGCTCCAGCCGTAAAGTACATATTTGTAATTAGGGGTGTAAATAATAA
>NW_015151908.1:131661-140741 GCF_000732505.1 Cyprinodon variegatus
ATTGACTTTGCATGTAAACTCGCTGCTTCTGCTGCACCTGCTGCGTCCGGTTCACACCGATGTCGAGTGTTTGAAGTTCCTTTGTCAGAACTCCTGCAATAACAGCGAGCACAGCGTTTATTTGTTTCACCATGTTTTTCACATCGGCTGTGAGATGGGCACGCATGGAGTCACAGATTAACAGCGATGGTGATTCGTGGAAAAATCCACCTGGTCTCCTTACATTCACCTCCCTCAGACACGCTTTCATCATCTCCTCAATGAGGAGTTCTGCATAAAGCACATAACTGTTCTTTTATGCACAATCCACGCCCACACTTCCCCCTTTAAAGTTCTCATGGCGGTCTCAACAACGTCCGCAGTAACAACACACATAGGGCGCACCGCACTATAGAGCGTGCCGCACATTCTGAGGGAAAAGAAAGACGTTTATATGCGCCTTATAGTCGCAAAAATACGGTACATATTTTTGTAATTTTCACAGGTTTACATGCTTCGAAGCGATTTAACTAATTTAATTTTAAAGGATAAGATACAATAAGATACAATTTGTTGCTGAGTAATTTTTTCACAATCTTAGCTTTGCAAGGTAGTCTCTCATTCTATTTGTGAATGGACAATATATATAGACCATTGCCTTGTTGGAAAATCATAATTACTTTTCTTCAGCTCAGAAACCAGGTCCTGTATTGGTTGTTTAACTGCTTTCCCTAAGTAACTGTGCAGTTGCAGGGGGAGTGATGAACAAAAGTGACAGGAATCTGCTCTTGTTTCAATGCTAGTTTGGTTTAGCCTTTCTTCATTTTCATGTACATGACAATTAGCAAGGAGGAGTGAATACACTCATGTGGAGAGGGGATGGGGGCTTGCAGAAACACCTAAAATTCCTTGGAGAAGCAATGTCTCCGGAATACTGAGAGTGAAAGCAATCCTTCTTGTCTTTAATAGAAGAAGCATTGTACATGTTCAAAATATAACAGGTTACAAGTCATTTGAGGAAAAAAGACCAGCCCAGCGATTTTCAATAACCTAGCTGCAATAAGTTTTTCTATTATGATTAACTGTAAAAAATGCATAAAATAACAGAAACCTAAATACTTCACATGGTCGTTAGATGGCCATGGTTACAGTAGATGGACTCAATAAGCTGTCCAAACCAAACACACTTTCCAAACTCGACATCCATCATCTCCTCTAACCCTCTCCTCCCCTACTGCTCTGATTGGCCTGGTTTAAACTGCTGGATGCATCCTAAAGAGGGGGGAGGTCCCAGCAGGCCTGCAGATAATGAATGTCCTCTATCTCTCCTAAAGAGCCAGAGCTACAAGGGAAAAGTGGTAGAAAGTCATAGAGAGAGAAAGAAAATGGCTATGAAGTGTTGTCAACTGATGTTGCAGTGTAGACAGATACTCTCTGCCATTCCCTCATTACCTACGGTTTCATTCAAACATTCACATACATAAGGGACTGATCTCACTGACTCTATGCTGCAATAACCCTAAAATCTACTCATATATGTCCAAGGTGACCTACACCAACTGTACAAAACAACTGTAAAGAAATACATGTGAAGAAGGGAGCCTTTAATCTATTGATCCCACAGGTATCAGGCAGCAATACCAGCAATCATCAGGTCTATCTGTCATGACGGCACTGATGTCTGGATTATTAGTTAATTTCTTCCAACTGCTTAGCTCCGCCCAGTTTTCATTTTCTCTCATCTGATCCATCTGTTCCTGTTCCTGTTTAAGCTGCTGGTTTCCAGCCATCAGTACCAGATTATTTGAGCTGTGTGTGAGAGTAACGTAGCATACCCAGTTGTGTTTTTGATTACCTGATGGTGACTTGTTTCCTCCTCTTGACTCCTGAGTTTTGTTTTGCCCCTGTTCTAGTCAGTTTCTGCCTGTCATGTCTTCAGACTGCTTTTTGGATCTGCCTGTTTTATGACCTTGGATCTGTCCCCTGACCCCAGTTTGGATTCCCTGTCCATACCTCTTCGTCTCTCTGATCTTCTGGCCTAGAAATCCTTGACACCTGCTCTGTATTCTTCCTCCAGATTCTTCTGCTGTTTCTCACCTGCTGGCTTCTACTTGTCAGGCTGCTCTGCCTTTCTCCTCGAACTCTCTGAGAGGCTGTCACTGCAGGCTGTGGAGAAATAATCCGGCTGGTTTCCACTCCTTCCTTTGGACACGGAAAGCACTAATGAACAAGGTTAGTGGCTCACATGCTTACTGCGGTTCCCCATCTGAGTTTCGTGGTCCCTAACCTGAGTATCTATCTCTACAGATATTCAAGTAAGCCAGTCCCAGCTGATGAGCCGCAGTGTACTGAGCAGTAAGCTGTTGGAGATGTTCTACCAGTCTGTGGTTGCCAGTGTCCTGTTCTACACCGTGGTGTGATGGGGGAGGAGCATATCCAAGAAGGACACGTTCAGATTGGACAAACAGGTCAGGCAAGCCAGCTGAGTACGCTGGTCTAAATCCTCAAGGTGTGACAGGGGCTTTAGTTTAATGTGTTTCCTTTTAAATCTTCTTCTTCTTCCTTTTGTTTTTCTGGTTAAGATATATGTAAACATATTTTATCACTGGAACCATACCAAACTGTTCTCAATCCTTGAATCTTTTTCATGTCATTTTTATAAATAAATATAGTTTCTGGAAATGAAGAAATGCTTTGTTTGATAAATTGTTAAGGATAATTTTGTCTTTAAACTACTTTTTAACCTTGTGCTTGATGTTAAAACCCTAAGCAGATTTTGGCTGAAAAATGCTTTTTCAGTTATAAATTATGTAATCATGCTAATTCCATTTATCTTCATCCAATAAAATTAACATTTATTAAAAAACAAAAAAAAACTTAAGATGAATAGTTGGGGTTCTGTGAAGGAGTAAAGAAGGCATATCCTTGGAGATGTTATCCTGAGGTTCCCAAACCGGACACCCTGGCTGCAACTAGAAATTCTATCAATAAATGTAATGAACATAACCGGTGACAAAGGGCAGCCCTGGTGGAGACCAACATGCACCAGGAACAGGTCTGACTTACTGCCGGCAATGCAAACCAAGCTCCTTCTGCGGTCATACAAAAGACAGCCCAGCCTCTTAATATCCACCTCATTTTGGGAAATAACTTAAGAACTGTTTGCCCAAATCACATGTGCAATACATTATTTGAAAGCAAACAACCACTAGTTTCTGAATATATAAATTAAAAATCAAATTGGGTGATTAGAACACTGATAAAGCAGCATCAGTTTAAACAGCAGTTTGAACAACAGTAAAAAAGACATTCTTGAGAAAAGGCAGGTCTCATTGAATTAAATTAGTTCTACATCGTGTCAACCACAAATGCAGAAAATTTCAGACCTCTAGCTACAACAGTTCCAGAGCTGCGGGGTTTTGAACTTTTGGTGTCAGCTTTGAGCGGCGTGCAATGGCTCCAGCCGCTGCTTTCTGTGTTTCTCTCTAACACAAGCCTGTCATGTGATACCCCTTTAAATAAACTACACACATTTGGGCTCTTTTGAAACAATATGTCATTGGCTAAAATGCCCAACAGCCCACGTGGTCTTAACCAATAACAGCAGAGAATTGTGACGAGTAATATTGCGTGTCACTGGCTGATAGGAAGTGAGAGGGAGTGGACCGGAAGTTAGATTAGAAGGTACTATGTCTGGCTGAAATCGCATCATACAAATATGCAGATACTTGTGTCTTGTAGATAAGGAGACAATGTAAAGAACCACACCAAACATTGCGGGCTAACACCTGAGGAAATAAGTATTAGGAAGTAAATATTAGCAAGATGCTGAGAATAGGCTTTGACCAGCTAACTTTTCTGATGTCTACAACCGGACGTTATGGGAGATTTTCTCATCATGGAATATTTTTATTACTAATATGCTGGATTGCTTTTAATCTGTGGACCCTTATGGATGAATGAAGTATAAACAATGTTCAGATCCCAACAAACAAGTGAAAATGGGTTTTATAAAATGGCTTCTGGATGCCTTCAAAAAGATGTAGCTGAGGCTGCTTTGTCATATTTACATTTTTACATGCTGCTATATCTGTGTTGAATATGCTTTGATGCTCACTGTGTCCAGAAAATGAACTTGGTGGTTGAATTGTGGAGAATCTAAGCTTTCCTATGATGTCTAACATGTCCATATTGGTTAACATATTACCGGTGGAATTTTAATGCATTCTGATTCTTATTCTCACCGGCAACCCGGGGGTCTCTTAGAGAGGGCCCGAACCTCATACTCCCTGAGCTTCCCCAATAGGGCACCATGAGGCACACGGTTGAACGCCTTCTCCAGATCCACAAGACACATGTCGAATGGTTGGGCAAACTCCAAAGAACCCGATGAAGGGTGTAAAGTTGGTCCAGTGTGCTGCAACTGAAAGGAAAACAGCATTGTTCCTCTTGGATCGGAGGTTCGACTATCGGATCCTCCTCTCCAGCACCCTGGAGTAGACCATGCCGGGGAGGCTGAGGAGTGTGATCCCTCTGTAATTTCAGAACACCCTCCAGTCCCCCTTTTTAAAGAGAAGGACCAACACCCTGGTCTGCCGATCCAGGGGGGACTCTCTGGGAGAAAATGGATGGAAGGATGGATGGTCAGGGTGAACACACATGGGGAGCAAGGAGAGGACGAAACAACAAAACTGCAAAAAAACAGCAACCAAGAACTGCAGAGGTGGTGTATGTATTTGTCATGTTGGGGTTCAGGTTTCTAACTCACATGCAGAACACCAAGGAGTCAGAGTAAAAGTTAAACAATTTATTGATGTTATGCACAAGGGTGGTTGACAGATACTGGAATCCGATGATAAACACAAGGTTAGTTGACAGATACAGGAATCAGGTCCGGGACTGGTCACACAAGGCTCTCTGCAGAGAGGGACAGTTAGGTTAGCCAGGTCGCTAATGATCTTGTAGCTGAGGGAATGTGCAGATCTGTACCTCTTCAGAGATTCAGGCTGAGCGGCAGAGGGAGGGAACCAGGAGGGTCCAGAGACTGATCGATGGTAGAGGACTAGGCAGCGACAGAACTTAGCTTCAGGCTTGTGAGTGTTCAGAGCCTCTTCAAGTTGCTTCTTGAAGGATAGTTGGCAGATCCAGACAGTTTGGTCTTCAGGTTTGTTACTGAGAGCAGGCAGGCAGGTTTCAGTTGAGTAGCTCTTCCAGAGCTCCAGGGTCTCAATCAGATTCTTCATAGGAAGCAGAGAGGACAGAAAACTGGTTAGGTTCAAGTCAGGTTTTCTGGGAGTCAGAGAATCAGTCAGGCTGGTTGGCTCAGGCTTGCTAATCGTAACTGGCTTAACACTCTGGCGCTGAAGAGTAGTTCTGCCACTGCTTATATGCTGCTCCTCCTGATGAGCAAATCAGCCGCAGGTGTGGTAGTCAGCTTCAGCTCCAGGAGACCTAGGGCGCCCTCTGCTGGAGAAAGGTGGGTAGATCTCCAGATCCCAACAGTATTGGGAACAAAACAAATAATGGACTAATGAGCTGAAATGAAGCAGGTGTGAGTAGAACTAATTAGAAGATGAAAGAAGGAGGAGATAAAAGGGAGATAACGAAAAAACATCTTCAGTCTGCTTCTTCACCTGCAAACAGATGTAAAAAGAACAGCAGAACCAATGGATATAGTATAAGAGATACAATAAAGTACCACCTAGATACTATCTCTGAAGTATAAGTAGTATTATTTAATCTGACATGTATACTGTGGTAGCTGAGGATAGGAATATGGGCCTTCTGAATGGAAGTGAATCTCTAAGTGCCTGGAGCCAAACACCTCTAGTTGTTTGTAAGAGTTCACTTGTGCATGTAAAGTTTATCCAAGGGAAAAATGCTGAATAGGGGTTTTGAATGCCGAAGACGCGCCGCTTCAGATCACAGAGGCGAGCGCCAGGCGACCCAAAGCCCCAGACGCACAAAGGGACTGTTAGGTTTATTCAATGATGATTATAAAATTAATGTGTGTGCATATGAAACATTGAAGAAATGAGATGCTTCACTCTGTCTTGTGATTCAAACTGGAGACCACTCTGTCTTGTGATTCAGTCAGTGGAGCATTCTGTCTTATGACCTGATCAATTGTCCTGTCAGAAGAATACTCCGTTTTGTAACCATGTGTTATGCTCTGTTAATAAAAAGCAACTACAGAGGAGGGGGGTCCGAGAGAGAGTTGGAAAGGTGCGTTTAGCTCTTTCTCACTCCGCAGAAGCTGTGGGGACTCAGGCAGCCCCGTCCAGGAAACACACAGCCAGGCAGACGAGCTCCGAGCCAGCTCCCATGTCAGAGGATGGAGAGAGCACATCCAGTTAGTCACAGTCAGAGAAACAGGACTACACTGGAAAACAGGCCAAGCTCCAACATCTAGAAACAAAGGTGTTGATGGCAGCAGCACAGCCATATGAAGGGTTAGAGAGCGATTTAACAAATTCTGCAGAGTTGGAGAATAGAAATAGAATGAAGAAGAATGATGAAAAGGGGTCCCTATGTCCTCCAGCAGTCTAAGCCTATAGCAGCACAAGTGCAAAAAATATCCCCTACCATCAGCCAGCATTATAGTCCTTTTTCCTTTTGTTTCTTTGCTTCTTTGTTTGTTTGTTTCTTTCTTTAATACAGTATATTTCCATACACTGTATTAAATAAAATCTCACCAACCTGAAATTGCAACAAACTTTTCATGTTTGAGGTCAGTCAGAATTCAACAATAATTTCTACTTGTGAAATAATTGAATGTTGTTTATTTTGCTGAGGATGGGGGCTTTAAACTCATAAACACAGAGAGACATTAATTTGTCCAAATGCTCCTCCCTCCCACCTGAGACTCTGACAGAGCCTCTCATTTTCCTTATGTGTGTAAGGATCCTTTGTCCTTGTATGTCTGTATGAGCATACACACACTGCTTTTGTGTACTTCGGCATTACCAGTGTCACATCGATGTTAACAACACATTTATTATGATTGTACACAGTAATGAGTGATTAATTATTCCCAACTCAAATTATCATTCCAATTAGTACACAGTAATCCAAGTACACACACACACAAATGTATGAAACACGTCACAAGAATTAAGATCCGGTAGTGGTTCTATTCTACTTCACGAGGTTAATTGAGGTTAATGAATGGAAATTGTAAGTAAAAACACATTAACAGGAATAATTAATAGTGCCGTTGGTGTTAGCATAAGTTCTTTGGAAACACTAAAAGAAATTACACAAATAATTAAACATTATTTCCTGCTGCTCTGTCAGAGGCTGAAATGCTTCGTTTCTAGATGCATGTTGGACAATAAAAGTAAAGCAGCTTTTATTTTATTGCTTTTCTGTATCTCCTGAGAAAAATGGACGAAAATCTGAATTCAAACTGAAGTTACCCGTCCAATATTCAGATTCTGAGATCTAATATTGTCAAGAACAATTAAGTGCGCATTGAATACATACAAACTTAAAGGATTTTGGGTTATTTTCTTGAGCTAGAACATAAAAATTTCACTTCAAGTACAGAAAGAAAAGAGAATAGGATTGTTCTACTGGCAAATTGCGTCACATTGGTTATTTTAGTCGTACTCTCACCATCACGTAGTCGGGCTCTCACCATTTGCGCTAACTTAGACAAACTTTATTGTCATCTTGTATACACAGAGTGTATACAAAATTAAAATTTGATCCATACAGCTTACAACTGTGAAATAAACATTATCATTTATAAAGTGCAGCAGTGATCAGAATGTAAACAGTGTAGCAGAAAAGAAAAAAAAAGTTTAAAGCCATGGTGCAAAAGGCTAAAATCCCTTTCCTGTGATTTCTCTAAGTAGGGGTGTCCCAATACATTATTGATATACTGAAGTCGTTCAACTAGATAATATTAATGTTGGCCTGATATTTGTCAAAAACTAATATCAGATTATAGTGGCCTGCATCTAACATCTCAGCTATTTTAACAATCTGCTTCTGTGAACCATTGGTTAGCAGTATATGGGCCAGATGTTCTCATACCTTTTGTTGGCCATTCTATTTTTGTAACATCACTTAATGAAGCATTTTCTAACACTCTACAGTATAAATTCAGTCATAAAAGTACATAAGAGTTGTGCTAATATTGTATTGGATCAATATCCCTATTGAAAAATCCTTAAAGTTGCAATATCCATATTCTAAAGGATTTGAAAAAATTATGTTGGGACATCCTTATCTCTAAGTTACACAAAATGTATAAAAGCAATATTACCCAAAGAACCCAAATGACTGCCCATTACGAAGGGGTGGACCCGTTTTTCCAGTTCAATTTAAATGTTTTCTAAGCCAAAACAAGGCTTTGTTTTGGTCCACTCTATAAAGCCTGGATCTCAACGCTATTTCAGACATTTTGAATTGAAAAAAAATCCTGGATGGGAAGCAAAATATCTTCAAACTGGGAAACAAAGTCCAGTGGAATTTTTATTTTTTTATTTAAAAAAAATGTATAGAAGCACTTTAAATCACATTACTACTGCCCCGCTTTTCGACTGGTCACTTTTTGTGTTCTCCAGGTTTTTATTTATGGTGATAATGGGTAGCTACTCTAGTGCTAGCTTTGCACTACTATGGGTTTGTTCTATGTCTCTGTTAATGCTTTCCCCAGTCTGTCAAAATCCCCCCCCTATCTACTGTTGTCTGTATCTGATGTTCAGTTATTCCTCTGCCCCCTTTGGCAATAATTCAATTCAATTCAGTTGATTTATTTAGCGCCAATTCACAACACCTGTCAACTCAAGTCACGTCAGATTGAGTCAAAGTTTTCTATCTAAGGAAAACCAGCTGATTTCATCGACTCATTGACTCTTCAGCAATCCCTCACACTAAGCATGCTTGTAGCGACAGTGGAGAGGAAAAACTCCCTTTGAACAGGAAGAAACCTCCAGCAGAACCAGGCTCAGTGTGAGCGGCCATCTGCTGAGGCCCACTGGGGTTCAAGGAGACAGAAGCAGTTTGTCACATCCAGTTAGTCACAGTTAGAGAAACAGGACTACACTGGAAAACAGGCCAAGCTCCAACACCTAGAAACAAAGGTGTTGATG
>NW_015151908.1:140862-145246 GCF_000732505.1 Cyprinodon variegatus
CCACTCTATAAAGCCTGGATCTCAGCGCTATTTCTGACATTTTGAATTGAAAAAAAATCCTGGATGGTGCCAGAGTTAGAGTTCTCAAGACGACGCCCAGCAGCTAACAGCTTGGAACCACCAAGACCATTAACAGCAAAGACCCCAGGCCTATTGGGTAAAGGTACATTGAAAGCGTAGTCCTAGTTTTATGTCAGACCTGTATTAGGCCTATTGCTAATATGCCAATTTTTCCTTGTTCATAGATATTGCTTTGTTCAGTGTAATCCCTCATAATCCTATTGTTGGAATTATATGTCATTTTTAGATGTATTTTTATTTATTTGTTGACTCTTAATCACAAAAGTCTGACTGATACTCTGGATACGAAAACATAGAATACAACAGCTCCGAACACAGGGTCAGGAAATAATATAACGCAAACGAAATTAATTGATCAACATATTTTTTCCGATGTATTTTTTTTATTTATTTTTGCATTGGTATATCTGTTTATTGGGTATTCTTTTTGGCATCTCCCAGCCGCTGCCCCATTGACTTTCACTTTGGCTCCCACTAGATGCCAGTTAATCAGTCAATTGAAAATCCAGCAGCCCTTTATTTATAACACTTTAGATGAAGTGTTACTGCTTGCTTTTTCATCTTTGCTGGAGAGCTGCAAGCAGAGGTGAATATGTGTGCAGAGTAGGTGGAAAACCAAGAAAGGACGAGGGGAAAGCCAAAAATCAATAAACTTTTACTGAGATGCTTTGTGCAGCATGACGAGACGCAGGAAGGAAGAGGCAAGACAGAGAAAGTGGGG
Organism: Cyprinodon variegatus; assembly: GCF_000732505.1. Classification (NCBI taxonomy): domain Eukaryota; kingdom Metazoa; phylum Chordata; class Actinopteri; order Cyprinodontiformes; family Cyprinodontidae; genus Cyprinodon; species Cyprinodon variegatus. The sequence continues at coordinate 141,665 of NW_015151908.1, forward strand.
AAAAAAGACTTTAAAGAAGACAGAGTTATAAAGGAAGCGGAATCAGTCGTTTGCTGTTTCTTTTTGCTTTCTTCATAACTTTGGTCAGTTTCATTTCGATTCAGTCTATTTCTATTGTGCCAATTCACAACACATATCATCTCAAGGCACTTTACAGTTCACCAGATTATCCAGTCAGATAGATTCAAAGTTTTTTATGTAACAAAAACCAGTTGATTGCATCAACTGATTGACTCGAAGGCAATCCCCCACACTAAGCATGCTTGTAGCGACAGTAAAGAGGGAAAACTCTCTTTTAACAGGCAGATTAATCTCACTGTAATCTTTGCATTAATGTAGATTAATCTAGAAGCACTGACCTTGTGACATAAACTGACCCTGTATGTTTGTGGATTTCCTGAGTTTTTCTTTTTTCGTGGTCCTTTGTTTTGAAAAGTTCAGTAGGTTTATCAAATTCACATTTTGTTCGTTAGCCACCTTTACAATATATGTACTGTGTCATGGTTTGTACCACCTGACCAAGACAGTTTTTATGTCAAGAGAAATTGATAATTTTCTCATACAAATGTTGCTTCATGATAACATGTAACTAGATCTACCAAATGCATGCAAATGATAAAGCATTATATTTCAAAAAACATTGATGAGTGGTGCAGATCATACAGACCCATACTGGTTTATGGTAATACTGCCCTTTATGTATTGATAAAGGGCAGTCACTGTCTGACTCTCCTGACTTCTGGGTCCATTGTCCCGTTTTATGTCATGAACAAAAATTTGAGCACATCATTGCGGTGAAGTGAAGTAAATAATTCAGTGAACCTAGAATAACTTCCCCTTACTATCCACATGATGTATTAAATGGTTGAATGTCTCAGTTAAAAGTTTGTCTTTTTTTTTTGTGTTTCTCCCTTCCACCACCAGGAGGCACCGGACTCCAGTTCGCCTCCTCACACACCTGCAAGCTGTTGCCTCATCACCGGACTGCTCTTAAGCTGCTGGTTGCCACTACTTCGACGCCAGAGTTTTTGGGGTACTCTTAGCCAAGCCGAGTCTAATCTGAGTTTTGCATTTTGAGTTTTTGTCCTCTAGCCAAGCTGAGTTTATTGAGTTTTACTGAGCGCTTGTTTCTCCCTGAGTCTCAACTTTGTTTGTTTTTGCCTTTCGGCAGGAAGCCTTCCTGCAAACTGGACCTTCTGGGACCGCCTTCTCCCAAGTGGGATCAGCTGAGTCTTACACTGAGCGACGGATTCCAAACAGGAGGTTTGGATCCAGCCACCTTTGAGCACGCTGAGATCACTCTCTGAGTAAGGAAGTCATCTTCAACACGACCCGTTCAAGTACCACCGGAAAACCGAATTGAAGCCAGCGGCTGCATCATTCCACTCCATCCGAGTTCTGGGTAATCCCTGTTCCGCCCTCCACCGAATCAAACAAACCCTGGAAGACCAACACAAGAGGGTCCGAGCCTTAGAAAAAACATGATACCCTTAAAACAGGCATTGTTTTGATGTCTGTGTAACGCGTAAAAAGAAATAACGATAACTATTTAATGTGTCTTTTTTTACTAGCTTTGTGATTAAGCTCTAGTTGGAGTTTCTCTATGGAGTATTGTCTTGTTTCCAGCTAGAAAAGTGATGCCAGGTGTAGTTATTTAAAACGTGGATAGTCCAGGTGTGCCCTTGGTCCCTGTAGCATACAGAAAAAGAGGTGTTTCTGTAATAGATATCTGGTTTCCTGTGATGGATCACTTCTGCTCTTTTGTGCATTCCATTTTTTTCCCTCCTTCACATCATTGAGAAGATGTAATGCCGCTGACTTTCAATAATCCAAGCGATTTAACGGGTTGTAATCATGCTGGGGTTTCATCAAAATCTCTGTCAATTTGTTTGTTTAGTTGTGAATTTTGTGTAACTCGTGCGTTCTGCTTGATTTCTTCATTTCCGCCGCAGTGCCCCGGGTCTTGACAAGCTGTGTTTCATCCCCGGTGTAATTGCCTTCGCTCCCCTCCCTTTCCATAATTACTCATTTGCTCATCACACCCGGGACACAGGAAACAGAAAATAACCACATCCACCATTCCCAGCCGTGTTTGTCATCTTCATCATGTTGTGTACCTCCTAACACCTTCCAAGGTTCTGAAACGTCTCTGTTAAAACATCCGTTAGCATAGCGGAGGCTTTCCCCTCAGCCTCGGGCTCCCATCTATCACAGCTCACCAAGGCAAATGGAGCTTTCAGTCGTGTGGTGATAAGAAATCAGAGCCACATTAAAACATCTGTCACAGCTCCTAAGCCCGGCGCAGAGAGAGATACCAGGAGAGGGTAAGGAGGTCGATGAGATGTTTAACTCATTTGTCGGCGTGTAGGAACAGAACCTCTGTTTTAACAAAGGTTTTACCTAAAACTCTGTATCATGACCATTTTGTTGCTTTACTTTCTAAAACTAAAGGGTATAAAAAATTTTCAAATCCTTTATTTCATTTATTTTCCAAGCTTTGGATAGGTCACTTCATAACTTCCAAGTTAACCGAAGGCATACCTGGGAATGTATTTCAAAGTGACACTTCATCACGGCAAAATCAACTAAAATCAACGAAGACCTCAACAGGACAATTGTTCACCTTCAGTGTTGCATTCATATGTTTTAATAAATACTGTGGCTTGCAAAAGTATTCATGCCTCTTTTAACTTTTCCACATTTTATCAAATTACAATAACAAACATACTTACATTGGGTATGGAAAGTATTAATTTGCTAAAATCAATGACGTTGATTTCATTTCTCATTAATGCACACTCAGTACCCCATCTTGACAGAAAGAAAAAAAAAGTCTTTGCAATTTTTTAAAAGAAATATCAAATGTTCATAAGCTGTGACTCTCAGGTTTAACTCACATGCTGTCAATTTCTTCTGATCCTCCTTGAAATGGTTCTGGTCCTTCTTTGGTTTCCAGCTGTGTTTAATTAAACTGACTGGACCTTTTTTCAGGAAAGGGACACACCTGTCTATATAAGACCTTCCAGCTCACAGTGCATGTCAGAGCAAACCAGAATCATGAAGTGGAAGGAAATGCCCAAGGAGCTCATAGAAGGAATTGTGGCAAGGCACAGATCTGGCCAAGGTTACAAAAGAATTTCTGCGGCATTCAAGGTTCCTAAGAGCACAGTGGCCTCCATCATCCTAAAGGAAGAAGTGTGGGACGAGCAGAACTCTTCCTAGACTTGACCGCCCAGCCAAAATGAGCAATCATGGGAGCCTTGCTGAGATAGATAAAGAAGAACCCAAAGATCACTGTGGCTGAGCTCCAGAGATGCAGTAGTGAGATGGGAGAAAGTTCCAAAAGGTCAACTATCACTGCAGCCTTCCACCAGTCAGGGCTTTATGGCAGAGCGGCCCAATGCAGGACATATGAACGCCTGCATAGAGTGTGCCAAAAAACACATAAAGGACTCCTAGACTATGAGAGAGAAGATTCTCTTGTCTGATGAGACCAAGATTGAACTTCATGGTGTTAATTCTAAGTGGTATGTGATGAGAAAAGCAGGCACTGCTCATCACCTGCCCAATACAATCCCAGTA
>NW_015151908.1:146143-162140 GCF_000732505.1 Cyprinodon variegatus
ATTAAAACGTTTAATCAGAGCCAAAACAAACCTAAAACAAACAGAAAAGGAGGAAAAGCACTTTTCTATCGTAAATACATTCTTATGTGACTGTTGTGGTCCAGCTTTGATGACACAAAAGGGAAAAAATCCACAATGGCTACAGATGCAGAAAGGACAAGTAAAAAAGAACAAAATGTTCCAGGTAAATTCCTTCAGTGTTCTTAGTTTATTTCTCATCAGGCAAGCAAACAGAAAAGGACAAACATTTCCTCCTTGCTTCTCTTGCGCTGATTAAAAAAAACATCCGCCCACCCAGATGCATGCTGGTCCTACCATTGACTGCCTATTTATAAACTTCATTCACCCAAATTAATCATAACTATCCAGAAACAAAGGGACATAACTAAATAACCAAATAACATAATCTTAAAACAGATATCAAACAATAGAGTAGAATCAACTTAGTTCGATTATCCACAAATATAAAACATTTAGTTAATTATTAACAAAAAAATAATTGGCTCCTACGGTGACCACAGCAGAGTTTTAACTTATTTCTTATATTTGTAACAGTAAGAGAAAAAAACAGCTTCATCTAACATCACTGCTTATAAAATGATTCTTCATGCAAAGTCGTGTTACTACATCCTATCAATCCCACAAAACCAAATGTATTACTGAATAAAAAAAAACTTTATTCATGTTAAAATAGACACAATATATTGAAAACTGATCTATTTACACATATTTAAGAGAAAGGTTTATAAATTTGAACTATTTGAGGCTTTATTAACACACATACATATTTGGAACAAACCTGAGCACCTTTCTCACGTCCTTTTACTTCTCAATAATACCTTTCAGGACCCATAAAAAATATCCAAAGAACAATTTAATTCACCAAAGGACAAGACAGCTGCAGCTTAACGCAGTCGAACACGGCGCACGCTAAGATAACTATAATTACTGACTTGGCTGTTTCATTCAGATGAGCTAAATTGTTTCAGGTAATCTGTTTAAAAGAGATAAATGTTCACAGTCGCTGGTAAGAAGAATTACATGACAATGAGTTTAAGCGTACAAAGGCGTTTCTTTGGTTCCACTGCGTTCCGTCGGATGTTCGGAGTGATCAATGCACAGCTACAGCTGGTTGAAGGGGACCAAATCCATTGAACAGTTGATTTGGTTCCATTTTACCAGCTTTAGCAAAGCATTTTAGGAGCGAGTGACGTCCGAAGGGAGAAGAGAGCGTCTAACATGGAATAACCTGAAAGAGACAAAACAGACAAGAGGCCGAACGTTAGCTGAATAAATTATTGCCGCATAAAATCACACATGAAAACATTTCTGTTAAAACAAGTCATGTTTTGACTTCAGGAAAACACAGAAATATGATCACATTTAAAGAGAAGGATAGATTAAGAACAGGAATAGATAGCAGCGTTGAGTGGAAGAAGAGATAAAAAAAGGGAGAAAAATGTAGGTGAGGAGAAAAACAAGGAGCAGGGCCCTGAGAGATAACAGAGCAGAGCTTATAAATGATGGCTGCAGACAAACCAGAGAAAACAATGAATTCATCACTTAACTGTCAATACTGCTAATGAAGCCAGCAGATAGCACGGCAGGAAAATTAACTCTCTCTGACCTCCAGCTCTATGCAGAAAATGCCTTCTTCCACTTTTCTTTCTCACCCACATAGAAAAGCTAAAGCACATTGCTGTTTCCCCTCCTGCTTGTTTTTGGAGCTTTTGCTGGTGGCGCAGATACGATGATCTCAGCAGTCCTCCTGCGGGCTTCACTGCTCAGCTCGTCCTTGGACTAACTCATTTCCTGGTTCAATTAGCCCAGCTAATAATTTAATCATTAGGATAATAAACAGTTTAAGGGAGCTTTTGACTGCAGAATCTTAGATATTGATGTTTTCGAGTTGTAATTTCATATAACTGCTAGTTATTTTTTTTAAATAATGAAATTATCTATAAAATTAAAGCCTTCATACCCACAATTCTTTGGTATAAGAATGTGTTGCTATATTTTAAAAGGCTCTAACGTTTTGCAGCTTCTGTTCTGTCCTTTCTGGATTTTATGGTTCGGTTTAAATTTTCTTTTTGGGTTCTCAGTTTTGCTTTTTTGCTTTTTTAATTCGGTATTTGTCCGGATTTCTATCATTTTTTTAATTCTCTCTTGTTATTTCTTTCACTTATCTCTTTGATTTAGTTGTATCAATTAGCTTTATTTCCTTTAGCTCATTTAAGTTATTTCCTATTTGCAGTTAGATCCTGTTTGTCCCTGGTTATTCTTTGGCCCCTTTTGCCCCGTCCCTCAAGGCTGGAATAACGAAAACAAAACATTCAGGAATTATATTTGTTTATACTATTTATTTTTCGTCATTTTTGGAACGTCAGGTGAAGAAGGCATCCTTCTGGGTCTCGGCATCATCCCATGTCGCACCACGCTACTTTGATGCCCTTTCTTGTTAATAGGCTGAGAAGAGGTTTGTGTTGTGATCTGTGAATATCTGTCTATCTGTGAATTACTAAGCCTGACACGCCAGAACTCCTGCGAAATGAGTCAGCTGACACGAAATACGAGATGACGCAGTCTGCTCACGCGCTCCTCGTTATCAGATAACCGAGCCACAGATGAACGGTTGACGTCCTCGGAACGTTCTCGACATGGTTTCAAAAGGCTAGTGTAAATGTGGTCTTTAGTGCCCCCTAGTGTCCCTTTTCTTTACCCATGGCTCCTTTTTACTTGCTCCTGTCCACACCTGCTCCTTATCAACTGATTAACCCATTCATTGTTTCTTTCTCCCATATATACACCTCCTCTGCTGTTCTTCTTTGCTGGATTCTCTATATTTTGTATGTATGTTCCTCCCCAAGTGTCTCCTTGTTTGGTTTCTAAGTTCCCTGCCTGTTTAGTCTGGATTGAAGCTTCTGTTGCCACCAACTTCATTATTAAACCATCTCTGCTTCTGTCTCTGCAATATCCTTAGACCTGACAATATCACTACTATAATCACATTTGCTGCTTTTTTTCATTTCTATTGTCTTCCAGAAATACTTTTATCAATTATTGGTGCTTAGGTTCAAAAATAGGATCAATTTGTCTTTTTTCTTCCACATATAAATCTTATTTTACCAATCTACCTGAATGGTTCACATTGTAAAGGACCTAGAGATGTTCAGTGGTTGTGAATTGGTGCAATAAAATATATAAATATAACACATCATTGTTTTCCTGTGTAGTCCTGTTTCTCTGACTGTGACTAACTGGATGTGCTCTCTTCATCCTCTGACATGGGAGCTGGCTCGGAGCTCGTCTGCCTGGCTGTGTGTTTCCTGGACGGGGCCGCCTGTGGAGCTGGTTGACAGTTGCCTTTTGTATCTATGCTTCTTTTTCTATGTCTGCTTCTGTCTCCTTGAACCCCAGTGGGCCTCAGCAGATGGCCGCTCACACTGAGCCTGGTTCTGCTGGAGGTTTCTTCCTGTTCAAAGGGAGCTTTTCCTCTCCACTGTCGCTACAAGCATGCTTAGCATGGGGGGATGCTAAAGAGTCAATGAGTTTTCCTTAGATAGAACACTTTGAATCAAACTGACTGGATGATCTGGTGAACTGGAAAGAGCCTTAAGGTGACATGTATTGTGAATTGGTGCTATAGAAGTAAACTGAATTGAATTGAATTTCACTGTTCAGGGCTCAATATCTGTTCTTTGGCCCTATATTGTTCTCTATAGCTAGATTGCCTCATAGCTATATAAAATCAGTCAGACCTTTGGAGGTTTATGAGCCATAATAATCTGAATGATGTAGATTAGATTAAACCCAGAGTAGGTTCTCCCTTAGGCTAAAGCTGCTATCACCCCCAACAGACCAAAGAACAACTTCAGTCACAGGAGTAACATATAGGACAGTTTGGTTCTTTAGCTTTAAACCAGACCAGTAATTAGCTTTACAGATTGTAATTTCAGCAACATCTAATGGTCAGACTGCACAGTGACACAAACCGGGTGGGGGGGGGCACCACTTCTCTCCCTCGAACAATACGGAGGCCGTCACAGCAAAACAGCTTCCACAATGTCTGCATCGCCTCACTCGTCAAGTGATGAGGAGATTTGTTTAAAAGGATAATTTTTTAATGGTGATGTATTTGTCTTTGAAGGAAAACGATGAACTTGCTTCTACCCAGAACTCTTGAACTGAAAAACTTTTAGTTTCGCCTGGTTTGATTTTGTAAAAAAACCTTCTTTAAGGAACCTTTAGCTACCCAGTTATTAGTTGATTAATAAAAAAACAAACCAAAAAATAAACAAATAACAAAAGAAAACCTAAGTGCAACCCCAAGGCCGAAACAAACCCCCGGGGTAAGGGCCAAGCCCCGCCCCAAGGGAAAGAGGTTCCAATTCAAATCAATTTTATTTTTTATAGCTCTAATTCACATCATGTCATCTCAGGTCACCTTATAAAGTCAATTCAACCAGATCATCCAGTCAGATCCGTTCAAAATGTTCTATCTAAGGAAAACCAGCTGATAGCATCGATTTATTGACTCGAAGATAATTCCTCACAACACAACAAACAAAGCTTTACCCATCGATCACCTGTGTTCTGACCCTCGCCTATAGTCATAAGGAACGGATAATGACTGTAAATAAGAAATTCCAGAAATAATCGGCCGCAATCAGCTTTTTCCAAAGATCTATTAGAGTTCAGCTTAAATGTACGGCCTCTTATTCTTGAGCTGCAGTTTTTACCAGAGGAAATAGCCTGATCAATTAAACAGCTAATCTAAGCTTGATTATTTAAGTAAAGCTTTTCAATCACAATTTATTGATAGACAGCAGATTAAACAGAGGAAAATAAAGATAAAACATGCAGTTCAAACTGAGGTCAAAGCCTGTTTGGACAAAATAATCTTAATCTCTCTTTAAAAATATGAACAGTTTGTTTATTTTACGGTGGCGACACATATAAAAATATGAAAATAGATAAAGTAATCTCATATTATCTCTGAAATGTTCATGAAAGTTTAATACAATTAAGATTTAAGTTATTCAACATGTGAAAGTGGTCCAGAACTGGGAGGGAAATATGTTTCTATAGAGACCAATGTTGAATTAAAAGGTAAATTCAATATACTTTACAGGAAAAAATAAATCTGGGACAATAATAAAACAACCATATATTGTTATATTGTTATATTCTGTCAGATCAGCATAATCATAAGCAATACGCATATGCAAGACGTCAGATTTTCATTTATCGCTTTAGTTTTGCACGAAAAATATACTTAAAACTACCTCGATGTGCATCTATCCCTTTAGTCGCTATACGCTTCAAAAAGCACCAAAAAGTAAGTAATTAAATCGCTGTTTTGTAAAAATAAAACTCTGATAGTATGTATATGGAGGCAAGGAAAAGGTGATCCCTTTCCTGATATCTCCATCCCTTTTTTCTTTATTAAAGTCAACCAGGATTTTGGTAAATCGATGACTTTCCATGATTTAGGATTTTAAACAATGTGTAAAAAAAGGGAGGAGGAGGAAAGAGACAGACGGATACTTTCCTGTTATCAAATCACATTCCACCCTTTAGTGTCGGAGCTCTGGAGGAGAAGCTGATTTTATGGCCTTCTGTCCCACAGCTGCAGCTGTCCCACCATTACAATATGCAGGCAGGAATACTAAATGCATGTGCATCCGGTGCATCCAGGCTGATAACATGGCTCACCTCTGCTTTCCGTGTCGAATCAGCTTCTATTCCTCTTTTTATAGATAATGATCTATGAGTGTTGGCATTAGACAGAAAGTGAGAGCAAAGACTGCTTCGCCAGCTTCTGTGTGCATTCGAGCGCGAATATTGGCTTCAGAGGAGAGAGCGGTACACACAGAATCCTTTTCACAGCAGGATTTTCTGTAGATTAGGTAGCGAATCCCTTTGCTGTGCATTCAAGGCTTCACTCCGCCAATCTGTGGCCCACACACTCATCAGACATCCAACCCTCCTTCACCCTGCGCGCCTCTACTCAGATCCCACATCAAACAGAATAGTTACACCCATGGCGTTTTATCATTAACCTCACTCAGACGTCTTCTGAAGGCTTCGCTGCCGAGTCCTCTTTCAACGCTAAACTGGGAGGCGGCCCCATCAAGATCAAGCTCACAATAGAAAAAGGTGTTGTGCATTCACAGGTTTAGCAGCTCGACAGCCAAGGCTTTGAATGTGGGTCGACATGCTGCATGTGTTTGTACTCTTGCTCCAGGCTGCTTGTAATGTAGGTGCCCTCTATTCGGCAGATTGCACGGTTGGAGATAGGGCTGCTTCTTGTCTATTCTGGGACCGCACTGTCCACTGCATTCCTGCCCTTATATTGGAGACGGAGGGGGATCATGGTTACGGACAACTGCTGGACCCCAGCAGACGCAGATGGTCAAGGAGTCATAAAGGGAAAGGTCAGAAGTGAGGAGTGTTTAGCCTCTCTGGGGAGATTTCTACCATGCAGTCCAGCCCAGCACTATGACACTGTTATCAGGCCCACAGTTGATCCTCACAGTCTTGGTCATTGTGATATTTTCATCACAGCTGTATGACCTGACATCCCAGAGGCTTTGCTGAAACAGCCTGGTTGCAGCGCCACTCCCATCAGCTTCACAGCGCCTTCACTCCGGGACCATGTCTGCCTGCCTGTTCTCTCTCTCCTTATCTGGACAAGTAGCTCTCAGAGACTGATTTGATGACTGCCAGGCCTTAGCTCTCAATCCAGTGCCACACTGTTGGAGGGCTAGCCTTGAAACCCTATGTGAACATCAGTCCCTGGAACCTCGGTGAATTCATAGTGAAAGCTATGAAAGTGGCGACGTCAGTGCTACTAAAGCGGAGTAAATGATTTAAAGTAACACCTTAAGAGTTAAATTTAACACCAATCCCAGTGCATTTGGTTCAAACCAAATTAATTCTCTTTGTAATAGCTCTATAACCCCCACTGGCTGAAAAACCCATTTAAACCTGGGAACAATATGCTTTTAGTGGCAGTGGGAACAGCTCACTGACACCTTAAAATCTCCTCGGTTCTGATTGGCATGCCGTGGGAACACCAGAGCCGGGTTGACCCGCGAAATTACGTGATAACATTGAACACAACATGTGGACGTCAACACACCACGCCAATAACTTCTGATCTGAGAAGCAGTTCAACTCTGTTGACTTTCGATAAACATGGAGCAGCTCTGGTGAGAGGGATTCAGACAGATAATAGAGTGAAACAATAAAGCTCACTGACTACGCCCTGGCCTTCTTCCATGTATCTATCGTATCTCTCCATTGTTTACTTTCCTGATTTCTGTCACACTGAAGAAATTATCAGCGCTAAGCCAGCTTGACTAGACTAGCTCAGCTTTTATTGCAGTGGGAAGGTAGCCAATTGCCGATTGTTAGAGGGTCGACAGCTTTTTCATGTTTTAAAAACGTGGATAAAACCCAAATTTTTTAGTGGGAAAGAGGCTTAAAGGAGTCAGAGGACTTTGACACTGGATATTTAACTCTGTGGAATTTAGAGATCAATCTGTTCTGGAAAGCCATTTAATTTAACTTGTAAAACTTTTTGTCTTTTCTGTTCCAGTCAAATGTGTCCCGTTTGCCTGTCGGACCAACACATTCATAAATATGCAGACTGGAACTGGAAGGGCACCTCAACCTATGGAGGGGGGAGCTAGAATAAAGCTTACAATCTTCAGATTTGTGACTTTCAAAGACAAACACAATCTATATCTTGCAATCTATATCTTCAACAAATTAAACTAATCTGACAACTACTAAAAAAACAGCAGAAGCTTTACTTTAGCAGCCATTCAAAATGTCCCCACTTTCCTTGGCTGGTCCCCTTTAATTCCTTTATAAACATCTAAAATATTCTTTCTGTCATGATTTGTGGACATTAAGATCCAAAGAGAAGCACCATCTCCTGGTCAGACCTTGTAATTCAATGGTGGAATCAGAGTAAAAACAATATACATGCCCAGGAGGAGGCCGGTGGCTGGATGTTGGAGGGGATTTTGCTGCCATTCGGCTGACTTTAGACTGGGAAGGGCCATTTTGAATGACTGTTACTGCAAAATGTGCTCCAGTGGAAGCAGGACACACTCAGACAGATTGGGGAGACCTATCACCGTTTTGGGGCTACTTTTTCGGTGTGTCCAACCTCTCAACACTGGTCACTGAAAAAAACGTACCTACCCATCTCTGTCATCATGTGCAGATTAAGAAAGTAAAGAGCTACATAAAAACTCCACAAACTGCTACGCTTTCTGGGTCGAGCTGGATTTACTCTTGGCCAAAATCTAAACTTTATCTTTGATGGCTTTATTCCCTCTAATAACCTACTGACTGTAGGAAAAGAAAACTCATATGCTTTTTATCCAGCAAAGCAAAGACATACTCAGCCAATATAAGAGAGACCAGGCAATAAGAAACTAGTGGTTCAGGCTTTTTGGCATGAGGTTAGCCGACAGTGCTGCTGTAGCCCCATTCAGACGCAGATGTCCCTCCACCTGCGTCCCTCCACCCTTCATTTACATGTGAACAGCACCCAGTGGATGACTCAGCATTATCCCCATACCTGATAGGTTGATCAGAGAAGGAGACCGAAGGGTAACGGCTCAGGTGCTTAGCCACTACTTCTCCCTCTTATCTTCTCAGAAGATAAAACTTCTGGATTAAAAAGAAAAAAATGTTGATGCACCTTCTGACCTTGTTCTACTGCTGGGCTCAGTTGCAAACTTTCAAAAATGGTATTTAAAAAAAATCCTTCACACTAGAGCTGATAATATAGAGCAACTGCTGCCAAGACACGTAGCTAGCAGCCCCCACCCAACTCAGTCTCTCCTCGCAGTGGATAAAACGTCCTAATTGTTTTGCTTACGGTTCATAATATGTCTTGACGGGATCCTAAACGTCTATAGGACATCAATAAGGATGTCTGCAGGGCTCATACATTCTGATTACTGCAGTCTTAATCTCTCAACGCTTCTCACAATAATTTAATCCTCAAAGCAGTTTTATTCTTTAACCTTTTAATCTAACGGCAACACCCTAAAGACGATCAATAGCTATTTGGATGATATATTTAATTATCTTTCCTTTCCCTAACTCTTTGGGGATGTTTTCTTTGTCAACACACACAATGTTTAAACAAAAACCCGTCTGCTCTACTCGAATCATTAAGATGCCGTATTTTCTTAGAATTTACTAGTGAATATTCTCAGTCATCCAGGTCATAGTAATTATTAAAAAGTGGAAAAACAATCCACTGGTCTTTGTGTGAAGGAAGCCCTTTATGTTAAGAAAGAAAAACCAACCTTAAACAGAGGGGGTGGATGTCAGCTTTCAGAATCGTACAATTCAGCGATTGAGTTGATCCTTTCCCGCTATCATCGCAACCCTTACCCCATTACAGGGGAACAGAGCACTCTCCAGCCAGGTCAACCATTCCCTTTAACGACCCCCCCTTTCAGAGACATAGACAGGTATGGGGCATTGCAGGCTAACAAAGAAACAGAATGACCCCCATTCCAAAGAGGTGGACCTGCTCGTCAGGTTCAATTTGCATGTTTCTAAGCCTAAACAAGGCTTTACTTTCGTCCACTCTATAAAGCCTGGAACTATTTCTGACCTTTAGAAGTGAAAAAGCTTCCTGGTTTGGAAGCAAAACATCGTCAAACTTTGAAAAATAGGCCAGGGAATTGTTTTTTAACTTTTTTGGAATTGTCTAGTAAGAAATGCTGATGAGATCTCTAAAGGCGGGAAACACTGGACGACTTTTTGCCCTTTTTGGACCTATTCCTGCGTGGTGTAGTATACTGGGGGTAACAAGGGGTGTATCAGCCTCTCACGACCACCCCCCCATCAAACATGTTTAAAACTCCGTCGGCCGTTGTGAGGTGTTTGTGGGTAAATCCAGAATGAGTAAATCAGAGCGTTGGGTCGCACAGTGTGAGAACATGCATCATGAGCTGTGAACTTTTAAATCCTGTGGTTTCATCGTACAGTTTGACAACAGTGGAAAATATCCATTATATATATAATATAGTGTATGCCCGGCTTTACTCATCATAAAGGTTAGTATCTCAGTCCCGCCACTAAACGGGACCAAGGAATATATATTTACACAGTTCGTTTTAATAAGATAGAAGAAGCGAAAAGGTTGTCTTAAAGTAGTTAAAAGATGACGTCATGCTTTTTTTTAACATCAAGATGCATACATCCTGACTTCCATACCAGTGCTGACCTCTATTATGTCTTTCCCGTTCTTTCTGGCTCTCTCTACCTTTGCAGAGTGATTCTCACTCTGAGCACGCACCAGCCCACCCCACCCCCATTCCTCGCTCTCCACCCCTTACCCCGTGTTACCTCCCTATCTAGCTCCCTTAACAAACCACCTCTGCCACTTAGCTATATCAGCTATGCATTCATTACAGGCCACAACAAGGCCACAAAGCCACGCTTGATATACTCTCCTTTGTGGAAAAAAAAATCCAATGCAGATGAAGTCAGAGAGGGAGCCTGTGTGTGAATAGCCACAGCTGACACACTCCTCAGAAGGTGTGAGGGAGCGGGACACGAGCACCTTCTTTAAAAGTGCACCGAGGTTCTGTAATGATTCTTCTGTGGAGGGTTTGGATAATGGATGGAGAGAAGGCGGAGCTAGTTTGGGTCAGTGGTATGAGAAAATTAGGTATATCAGCATTTATTCAATTCAGTGTATTTCTATAGCTCCAATTCACATCATGTCATCTCAGGTCACTTTCCAGTTCACCAGATCATCCAGTCAGATTGATTCAAAGTTTTCTATCTAAGGAAAACCAGTTGATTGCATCGACTCATTGACTGTTCAGCAATCCCTCACACTAAGCATGCTTGTAGCGACAGTGGAGAGGAAAAACTCCCTTTGAACAGGAAGAAACCTCCAGCAGAACCAGACTCAGTGTGAGCGGCCATCTGCTGAGGCCCACTGGGGTTCAAGGAGACAGAAGCAGACATAGAAAAAGAAGCATAGATACATTTTGGATCCTTCTGTCAAATACGTAATATGAGTTCTACGGACAAGTTGTGGTGAGCAAAGCTTCTGACTACTTGGAAATTCAATATCCAATGCTTAGACAAACTTTCAGGCCATCATGTTGCTCATATGGGCATTTAGTGAAGATGAAATGCAAGTTCACTTCAGTCAACAGTGAACACGTTTAAAAGTGTTCAAAATTTACATAAATATTGTAATATTTACTTAAATAACACAATAATTATATAAATGGCTGTAAATGTCAGAGACATTAAGCAAATGCAAATGCATTTTTTGTGCTTTTGTAAATCTCAAGTTTAAAATAATATTTTTTGTGTAGTGTTAATTCAAAAGGCATCTACAGGCATTTTACAGAGAAGACCAAACCACATCATCCAGAACGTTTGGTTAAAGTTCCCCATCTAAGGAATCCTACATGATTGCATCCAGTCGTTGAATTTGCTGGATGCACTTGCGTTTCGTCATTGACTCTACAGCAATCCCTCACACCGAGGATGCATGGGACAGTGGAGAGTGAGAGCCATTCCGCCACGACCATGGGGTGTTTTATATACCGGTAATCCAAATGATTACTTTCAGTGTTCACATCATGGATTCAGAGCTACAGAAGCAGACATTCAAAATGGGCCTTCTCTGTATAAAAGTCAGCCGAAGGGCAGCAAAATTCCCTCCAACTTCCAGCCACTGGCCTTCTCCTGGGCGTGCATATTATTTTTAATCTAACTCCAGCCTTTCACTGACTTACAGTGTCTGACCAGGAGATGATGCTTCTCTTTAGACCTTAATGTCCACAAATCATGACAGGAAGAATATTTTAGATGTTTATAAAGGAATTGTAGGGGACCAGCCAAGAGCCCATCAAGGAAAGTGGAGAACTTTTGAATTGCTACTACTGTATGTGATCAAATACAGTCAAAACAGAAGTATCCTCCTGTTTTTTCATTAATCTGATTCATTCTAATTTTTGCCCGATCGTTTAGCTCCAGCAGGAGGCTGCAAAGCAGGTACAGATTTAAACAGTGGCAGCTTGAAAGTGGCTCATTAACTAGAAGCTGCTTTTACACAGGCCAAACATTATTACTATAGTATTCTTGTGACGGACAGATGCAATGACAATTCATTTAAACTGTACCAAATGTTTCTATTTTATTTGCGCTTCAGCTGAAAAGGAAGCTTCAGAGTGAATACCAAGTTCCGCTTAATCAGAAGCTTGTTTGTCATATTCTCACAATGTGACACAAGAAACTGCTAAAAATCTAAAAAATTTAAATTGTTTGTTGCTTCTTCTGTGTGTTTGCTAAAGTGTCGTCAACCAGCCAGACTAAAAGTCTGTGTTTCAACACATATATCTACTCAGACTGCGTATTGTTGACGATGGTGTCAAAGCAATTAACAAAATGGCAAAATTTTACACATTGTTCTATTTCCCACTATGCTATTCCTCCCTCCCTCCTCCCTTCTGTAGAATTCACTTTTCAAAACTCATAAATATACAGATTGGGTGACAATGTCTCTGAGGGACGTTTAGTTAACAGCTTTCCTTACTGAGGAGCTGGAAATAGTGGTTTTAAAACCACTTCCCGAAACCTACTTCCTTTTTAGTTCAAACCGGGATACAGGCGGGCCAAACACCTTCATATCTTGAAGAATCAGAGCCATTATAGATACAATTATTTTTAAAAAGAATGACATCTCCAAGGTGCAGACCCTCCATAAAACTTTGCATGGCATACAGAGAAAAAACCTGAGAGAGGAAGAAGCTGCAACATGGCCGAACCTATTCTGCAGATTTGTTCCAATCGGTCCTGCTAATTACCAACTTTTGACATCAAAGAATGCCACGTTTTTTTTTTTTTTTTAAATATGTCACATTATTCTGGTTTGAACTGTTTTGTCAGACAGTTAAAACGTCATGGCCACATTAGTCCGCTCCCTTAATCCACAGCTGACCAAATAGGATGCTGTACTTTCATATGTGGAGTCTACAGAACTGGGTTAAACTTACTTAACCAGATGAAGTCATATGTTAAATGCAAATGGAAGATTTTGAGACATACTAGTCGTTAAAGGGGAATATCTTGGCATTTTTTTGACAACGGTGCTCCATGCTACAAGATACAGTCCTATTGAACAATATGTCTCCATTAATGTTGGTTCTGCAGCTAGTTATTAATGTCGTATACATAGTTTAATAGCACAAAGAATACATTGTGCACTTTAAGCAGCGCCGTACCCTTTAGCTGGTTTTGATTGAATGGCTTTTACACCAGGATCTTATATAAAGTGTAATGTGGGGCGGGGGAGACACTTTTATTCTTTCTTTTTTTTTTTAAGCGTGCTCTCTGCTGACGAGCTGTCGGCTGTTGACCTGCCTCGACGAGCCCTAGAAGGCTTAATGGTTGCATGGTTCAGTTCTTCCGTCATGTATACTGTGTACAGTAAGCAAATAAGGAGGTAAATATTAAACACTGTTTCCACGGTTGTTACTGTCATGATCTTGGCACTGATGACTTGCTTCCTTGTTCCTTTCATTCACCTGCCTAGATTCGCCCAGTTTCTCATTATCGCTCATCTGTGTCACCTGCTCCAGTCTCTATTTAACCTGCCTGCTTCCAGTCACCAGTGCCAGATTATTCAAGCCTTTGGTAAGAATATTCTAGCAAGTCATATTTTTTTCTGATTGCCTGACCCTCACCCGTTCTGCCTGTGGACCTCTGAGCCTGCCTGACCCTGTCCTGATCTGTTTGCCTGACCTGTCTTTGGACTCCTGCTGGATTCTGCTTGTCTTCCGAACCTGGATCTGTTTCCTGACACCGACCTGGATTTCCCTTTGGTACTTCTTTGGATCTCTGATATTCTGCCCCAGACTCATGTGAAACTTTTCAACACCGGCTTTGGTGTTGCCCTCTGGATTGTCCTGCCTTCCTTCATCTGCTTAGATCTGATCTCCTGCAAGTTCTACAATTTCAAGGCTTCAGCATCTGGAACTCGGGGGTTAATGACTCACGTGCTCGTAATCAACCTCTGCCAGATAGAAGTGGTCACTAACCTGGGTTTTTTTCTCCTACAGAGGTTGCTGCCTTAGAAGCCTTAGCTGCTCACAAATGTTTTTAAATAAACACCCTTTGAAATACCTTAATGTCTGTATAAATCTAGGTCCTCACATTTTAATTCAAAAAGCTTCTGCTTTCTCTGAAAGCACTGGAAAGGAAGCCCAGATACGCTTATTTTTTAAGAGCGTATTACAGTATTTAGATCTCAACTGTGACACTCTTCGCTACACATAAATACACTGGCAAGAGCCCTTTTACGGGTATAGCAGTTTGAATCAGCACCATGGACAGCTCTTAATTTTAGAAGCTTTGGAGTATAACACTTTTTAAAAAGAAATGTGCATCATTTAATCTACAAGTGATAAACTAGAATAATGAACAAAGTTGTTAGCATTTTTTATCTAGTGTTGTTCATTTTTTAAACAAATATTATCCTCAAATGTGCATAAAAGTAAAAGTTAACCTAAAGCCTCTTTTTATACATCTGTCTGTGGATTTTAAAGTTTAATCATTTTTCTCTTCTGTGAATGACACTGTTCTTCCATTTAATCTTTTATTTTTGTCATTATATTTTAATTTAGACCCGTTCTTTTTAATATGATTTAATGCTTTAGTCTATACCTGCTGAAAAAGACATGCTGAACCACGGCAGTTTAAAAAACCCACCTAAATAACTAATCCTCGCCTTTTTGCATACCCAAATAAAAAAGCAAATAACTAATAAACTATAAGCCCAAATTACAGTATTATTAATTAGTGCAATATCTCTGTGTTTCTATCTGTAGGTTTCAGCTTCCAATCTTGATAAAATCCATCCGTCTGTTTTCTATACAAGCATAACCCAGTTTATGGTTGCAGGGGAGCTGGAGACTCAAACTGTTAAAAAAATAGAAACTTTTTGTCACAGATCTGAAGAAGAAATACATTAATTGGAATAAAAAGCTGATAAATAAAAAGCTCACTTTGAAATGTAACCTTGAGTGAAACAGCATATACATGAGATACATTTATTGAACTGGTTCTTGAGAATATTTTCAGCCAAAAACAGCATCCATTTTTTATTTGAATCGTTGCTTTTGCAGAAGACGTGTTTGATTTTGCAACTTGTTCGAGTTTTCTGTAGCATGAGAGGGATCCCATGGCTGTGATTTGGTGTTAGGTTACATTCACTTTAATAACTCCATATTTATTCAATTTTGTTATTTTCCTTTAACCATTGTTTTTTTATTCTGCTAATCCTTAATAGACAGATTCCATAAAAAAGCATGAGAGCATGTGGCGGGCGGTTTATATGGGCTGCTTCATGAAGCTCAGCCACAGACTGACCACTGGAGACGCATAAAATGAACTTAGATCGAATACACACGCCATCCTACGGACATGCCGGCGGCCATAATGCAACCTGAAGGGTTTGAGATCATGTGACAATCGGCTTTCTGGTTAATGCAAGCAGTTCCAAGCATTTTTACCACAAATAATCTCATCTGTGGCCTTTCCTATAGCTCCCCTCCTCGTATTCTTATCCTATATCTAGGATATAGGATAAGTAAGTTTTACAGTATCTGAGATCTGATTGATCAGCTGGAAAAAGGGAAACTTTAAATGGGATTTGTAAAAGTATTTCTTTTTCACCAATGCAGCAAATGTTTATATAAGTAGATTTTTTTTATTCTCCTTGAATTAAACTAAAGCATGTTGGAGGAAAATAGGACTGCTCAGAGTGAACGGTCCTATTTTCCTTGGAAAATAATCAACAGAAACTAATCAAAAGTATCAGATCAATGGATCAACTTTTAGGCTTAGACTGCTGGAGGACATAGGGACCCCTTTTTCATCATTCTGCTTCATTCTATCTCTATTCTCCCACTCTGCAGAATCTGTTAGT
>NW_015151908.1:164220-166519 GCF_000732505.1 Cyprinodon variegatus
AGTTCCCATTGATTTAGCTTGGAAAGCGGGGAGAATGGCGCTAGGCTTACCGCACCGTGACGTCACTGCTGGAAGATGGCAGGAGGGAGGGGCTACTAGACCTAGGCAAAAATGGCCGCTCCCAGACTCAGTGATCGCGATGAAAATTATTGTTGTTTTTTTTTTATTGATTAACGCTAGATTCATTAAATCACTGCAAATGTATTTGATTATTTGGCTTCTTTAAATCCTCCTTAGGTGTGAGTGAGTGTGAATGGTTGTTTGTCCCGTTTGTCTCTGTGTTGCCCTGCGATGGACTGGAGACCTGTCCAGGGTGGACTCTCGCCAGTAGACAGCTGGAGAAAGACACCAGCACCCCTCGCCACCCCGTCATAAGCATGACGGGAAATAGATGGAATTCGTCAGAGGACCAGCAGGGGGCAGAAAATACCAATTGTTTCATTTTTTGGTCAACTGACAATTCAATCATAACTCACATGAGGAGAAAAGACAATTAAGAGAAATTTATTGATACAATTATTTGGTTTTTGGCGCTCAGACCTCGGCAGGAAACATAGCGCTTAATTTTGATAGATCTGCATGAACAGAAGTAAAGAACGGGGCTGTTTCCCCCCCAGGCCTGAAACTGGTGGTTGAGTGGAGATAGATGGAGTTGGTCAGTCTGTAGACTGCTGGTTGGAGAGACAGTCTGCTAAGCTTTATGGGGAGATCCAGTGGACTGCGTGAGCTGATACTAGAGCTTCACTCAGGGACCTGGAAGATGGAAGTCCAGCTTGGATAACACAAGTTGAGAGAACCTGTCCATGATGAGCAAGCATAAAGCGACAGTGGAGAGGAAAAACTCCCCATTGGGAAGAAACCTCTGGCAGAACCAGGCTCAACATGGCGGTCTTCCGCTGGACCGGTTAAGATGAGACAGGGAACGCAGTAAGAGTCCAGGAGGAATGACGCTCTGATGAAGCTTTAGCTACAAAGGTGGAGGAGGGGCTGGAGGGGGGTTGAAACGGTGTCATCTGAATGAAGTCACAGCGCATCCGCCGTCTGCCCACAGGAGCAGACAAGAGCGGATCGGAGGCCTTTTAAGATGAGCTTTGGATGCCGATTGGCTTTCGTGGAGGTGTGGTTCAAAGCTGATTGGCTGTGACGCAGGTGGATGAAGGAGACACTGAGTTTCTTCAGTTGAACTTCCACCTAGGCTCCATATACTGAACAGTAAAATCATTAGGATGACTGTAAACCCTGACATTAATCGTCGGGGTTCGGATTTAAATGGGACCCCACATTGTAGAAGAAGCTAAAGTGTTTAATCTACAGCTGGCAGGCTGGAAAAAGGGACGCAGAGGAAAGGAGAGTTCTGCGTCCTGCCAGCAGAACCACCGCACTGCCCTTGTTTCTTTAATTACTTCCCCCTGCTTCACAGCTCCGCTGCATAACAATGACCCTGCGTGTTGACTGGCATGGAGCAGACCCTCTGTCCCGGTGGGAACAGACAGGCTCCAGCATCAGCGACATCATGTGCAGAGAACACAACTAAATCAGACATGGCCCACTGCAGCCATGAACACAGACCCAGGCTGCCTGGAGCTTCATTCTGGACTAAAACTTCTTATTTTTCCCTCATCGTGTCCCAGCGCTGCAACTCAGCAGGAAAATGTGACTTTTCAAAATACATAAATAAAATTAAGGAGGAGAAAAGTCAGTCACCAAAATACATGGTAACTAACAATTCTTAGAACAGAGATTCATCTAAAGTTGCTGGTTACTTTTAGGACTTCCCACCCCGGTGCCTGAAGGAGACACCATTTCTTGTGCTTATATTAGAAAAATATAAATCGTCCAGATGTTACTGGGATCACCCAACTATGAGCAACTTTCAAGCAAAACTGCAGAGCAGTCATTCTGTGGGGCTCAGATGTGATGACAGGACAGCTAAAAGTGGTTTGTCTGCTGTGATCTAACCCTCCTCACACACTCCCACAGAGGTTTGGCCTTTTGGAGTCTATTGGAGACTAATTCAAGCAGATGTCTGTTTAATTGATTGAAACAAATTACCTGGGCATTGATCCCCGTCCCGCTGTAAGGGAACGGATCGGCTTGTGAGAGCGAAGCTCCTTGGCTTTGACCTGCTCACACAGAACGTATGACTCAATCACTAAATGATAAATCGTAATTTCCCTTCTGATTACGCTGCATGTTTTCTTGATCGATTGCAAGGTTCACCTCGAACACATCAGTGCGACGTTACAACACTTGAACAATGAACTAATAGAGTTTAAAGGCTTCTGCTTAGAATCTGGAT
>NW_015151908.1:166747-170181 GCF_000732505.1 Cyprinodon variegatus
AATTCACAGATCATCCAGTCAGATTGATTCAAAGTTTTCTATCTAAGGAAAACCAGCTGATTGCATCGACTCATTGACTCTTCAGCAATCCCTCACACTAAGCATGCTTGTAGCGACAGTGGAGAGGTAAAACTCCCTTTGAACAGGAAGAAACCTCCAGCAGAACCAGGCTCAGTGTGAGTCAAAGTTCTAAATGAGCACAAAAACATGCTAGTAGCATTACGGAGAACAAATGTCCCGAATTCTCACATTTATTTGCTGCATTAAAGCTGCCAAACCAATGAAGAGACTGAGCTCAACTCCTGCAGAGCTGAAATAAGGAGCTGATGAAGCTCCATCTTTCAGCAGAACACTGGAAAAACGATCTACAAATAAGTAGAAATATCTTGAATTAAGTGTATTTACCCTTAATTTGAGTAGGAAAATTAGATAGTTTTGCCAATGGAATGAGTATTTTTACTCTTAAAGTAAGATAATTAGATAAAATGCACTTGAAATAAGACAATGAATTACGTTTTCTTATTTTTAATATAAATTGTCTTGTTCCATTGGCAAAATGCCACTTTTACCTTCTCAATCCAAGAAGAAATGCACTTATTTTAAGAAAAAAAGACTTTTTTTCAATTTTTTCCAGTGAAGCTCTTACTGCGTGTCAAAACCTGATCCGCCCCGGAAGCACGATCCATCCTGCACATACGCAAACAGAATAATAAGATACGGGTTGACAAAAAACGATGTAATAACGGCACTGAAAATTAACTATATACATTATTATATTATATACATTAGACATTGAAGAATTTTAAACTACATCGTTTAGAAAATATTGAAGACTTTTCTGGAAGTAATGGATAGGTTTTACATTCTCTCCATTGTATTGCGTGATGTCATCATCGGACATGATCAGAGCAGTCACAGTCAGATTCCAAAGGCTATTTAAGTGTTTATTTATTTATTGCCTTTTTTTTTTTCATTTTTGAATATGCAATATTTACCCAAATACAAAAATATTCAAAAGGAACCCCCCCACCCGGAAAAGAAAGAATTAAAAAGGTAAAAATAAAATAAGTATTTGCCTAGCCAGAAGTTACTCTGCTCGCACATGGGCAGGACGGATCGTGCTTCTGGGACGGATCGGACCGTGTTGACCATTCACGAGCAGAATTACTTCTGGGTTATCAGCTCATTCGCGTATCCAGATATACATTCAGGTCGCCCTAAAAAGACCTAAATAACATTTTCCCTCCCCAAATATAGTGAGCATACTAAACTATAATGTGTAAAAGGTTAGTAATTTATTTCCTGAGAAAATAAATACCTTAAAATTTTTTCTGTTTTATCACTCTGCTCCTGATCTGCAGCCGAAATGGGATCCTACGCTACTTTCAGGAGCTAACTTTTTCAGCTTTGGATTTAAATATAAATCTAGTCTTTTTGAGTTTTATGTTTTCCTTTCGTGTTAGCATTATGCTATATAGTGCATAATCTGAAGAAAGAAACAACTAAAATGCAGGAAAACATGGTTTAATCAGATTTAGCCGGACTGCTCTGAGCATGTCCCATGATGACGTCAGAGAAGCGGTTTAATGGAGAAAATGTAAAAAGCATCAAAATTGTCACACAAAAGTCGTAATTTTTTTTTTTTAAAGACGTGTTTTAGCATTCTTTAGTGAGCTAAGGATAGAAACAAGTAATTTTACAATCATAATTACATTATTTAAGGAAACCCGGATGTATATCTGTTCACGCATATGCAGGACGGATCGAGTAATGACAAAAACCCAACAAGCTAACGGGAGCTAGCATTCTCCTTCTTTGTCCATTCTCCACGGACTATATGTAGAGCTCCCCCTACAGGCCTGGTGGGAGACAGCTCAGTAGATATCAGCGGCTTATAGCCCGGTGGGGGTTATATTTATTATGTTTATTTACCCTCTGTGACACGGTCTGCACTCCTACTGAGGAGAAGGTTTCCCCTTCTGCTCCAACGTGTCGCTGTGATGACACGTGCTGGTCGTGATGACAACATGTTTCCTGCAGTAAACGGTGGACTTACACATTTTGCCTCATAGCTCCAGTCAGTCTCCAACACAGCAACCAAAAAAAGCAGCAGCTCCTGCTTCCAAATCTCAGTGGAGACGTTTTGTGTGGAAACGTCTATATTTATATATGTTCCACATTACAGCGATTCAATGTCCCAGCGTTATTTACAGCAAAGCCTGGCGGTATCTGTGTGTGCACGCCTGTCATGTGAGGAATGACTTTGGAAGAGGCGGCAGCCTTCTTTCCCCACAGGATTCACTTTAGGCATGAACATAGAATGGGATATAATAGGCTGTGTCCTTGTGCCGGGGCAAAAGGACCCATACATTAACTCTCCTCTCTTCCAACAGCTATCACTCTTTTACTCACGTTATATTCTGACTTACTTTACTAAATGGAAAAGAAAGCTTGGCAATAAAGTCTGACTGGTTTGATCATTTGCTTTATAACCTTATTTAACTTCCCTTTCTCTCCACACCGTCCTGAAAAGTCTTCTTCCACACAGATCAACAAAGAGTGCATTCATCAGGATTTTAGGCTTATTTCTTATCACAGATGGAGCTATAGGATAAGTTGATACCAGTTTTAGGAGATTATGATTTCTCTGTAAAAAGTCTGTTGATGGAAAGAAAATTAGAACTCTTTAAATGCTTATTGTAAAAATAAAACAATGATTTCTTAAAGTCTTTCTATAGTTTTTATCATTTGCGATCACCGGTCAGGAGGCGGCCTGGACCGGCTGTCCAGCACCAGAGGCGTCAAGTACAAATACTTTGTTCCCTTACTTAATCAGAAATGTATACAACTAAGAAAATGAAGTCTAAGGAAGCTATCTTCTAGAATGGTAGAAAAATGTTCCTTTAATAGAGTAGAGGAGTAAAGCTTCTGTCCTTAACATTTTCCTACATTACTTTTACTTTTATACTTTAAGTAGTTTTAAAAATGGTACTTTTCCACTTTTACTGGAGTAAAAAGCTGAAGTCAGTTCTCTTGCTTCTAAAAAAAGTGTTTTTAAACAGTTGTTTTTATACTGGAGTGATATTAATACTTTTGACACGATTTGAAAAGACCAGTTCAACCCAAACTGTTTCCTAAAAAACTGAAAATCGACAAACACAATCAAATCCTGCATGTTACGGACCAGAGGTATCTTTAAATGCAACACAACCAAAAAGAATTTATCTTTTATTTCTAAACGAGAAAGATTGTAGCTCTTTTTTATCACATAGAGATATGACCATAACGTCTAATAACATGATTGCCATAATTTGCAGCTGAATCCTTTAAAGACTAAGTAGATATTTCTACTTTGCCTGCAAAATTTCAGAGACTTTCTATGGGTGCGCAGTTTATAAAGTTAAGCAGTCAAAAATTTGCAGCAATATTTATGA
>NW_015151908.1:171911-173703 GCF_000732505.1 Cyprinodon variegatus
CCCACTCACACACAGAGGACCTGAACACCATCATCAATCCAGGCTCCCTCTGTGCCTCTTTCGCCTCGCCTCATCTCACACGCTCACTCGCCACAACTCCCCCCGCTCCGATCCCACTTTAGTCCACGCCGCTCTCTCGTTTCCCTTTCGCCGCCTCCCCTCCACCCCCTCCTCGCCACTGTGCCCTTCTATCTTTGAATTCCCCCACAGAACAACGACCTTTCCCTGTGGTTCTTACAAATCACTGCAATAAATCCTAACAACATGAAAGCACACACTCTCCTGCTCGGACTTTCTCACAAACACACACTTTATGTTTTTTTAATACGGATGGGTGGAGGCTTTATGTTCCTTACTGATGCAGATGTCATGCACCTCTGGACCCAGATTACTCATCTTCATCTTCAGCAGCTAAGATTAGAACTTTTTCCTCTTGGTAATGTCCAATTAGCTCCGAGTCTGACGGTTTTACTGTCTTTGCCTTAAAATGATCATTCTGACTCCCTTTTAATGTTTTTTTTTACCATATAACATCAGATTCCAGCAGCAGATCCCTGTGAGGCAGAGACATGAATTCACATGCTGGACCCCTGGTTGGGGCCAAACCGCCTGCTCCCTGTGTAGTCTGAAGAAGTCCAGAAAACGTACTAGAGTTGTAAATATCTGTCTCTTCTGACTGAAATCTCTCCAGAGGTTCTAAATATTATATTTCTTTCCTCCTTTCATCAATTCCTTCCTTCTGCTCCTATCTGTCTTTTTCATTTTGCCATTTCTTTGATGAGTTTCCTTTCTCCCTCCTATCTTTCCTCCATTCCTTCCTTCCTCATATCCTTCATCTTAATCATTTCCTTTCTTCCTTGTGTGCTTCCACCTCTCCTTTTCTGCTCATTCTGGTTCAGGATCCTCTGTGTCCTTCCTCCCTTTTTCTTTTTTAACTTTTTCTCCAGTGTTCTTTCCTTGTTTCATTCCTTTCTACCACATTTCCTATCTTCGGTCCTTTCTCTATCTAAATATCTCTCTTGCAGAGTCCATATAGGCCCAGAAATAGCTGTAATCCTAATCTCTCATATCTTTATTTTTTAAATAAATACACTGAGAACTCTAGAAAATTTATCTATGGAAAAGTTGGGAATTTTCTGATGAAAGCTGCTTAGGAGCCCCGAAACTGACCTGAATAAAACCTAAACAGGAACAGGTAAGCACTAACTGGGTCACATACGGTATCCATGCACAAAATAGGGCAAAATCCATACAGTTAGTCTGACGTTACCATTATGCTGGTTCTATAACCGCACCCAGAACAGTCAACGTTCCTGCACACACAGAGGCGGTCACGCATGCGCAGACGCCGCCCTGTAACCAGCATCCTTAATCAGAGCTAAAGACTACGGTCAAATCTGCTCCTCAGGTTTCTGCAGGCTCAGCTGGATCAGGCTGGAATTATCCGCCGACCATCAATGGCCTTCACTCATCCCCACCATCACGCTTACCTACTCATCTCCAGAGACAACCTTCTAAAAAAGAACCTGCTCCACAGATTGTTTGGATTTTTCTTAAAATGCTCAGAAACTGTAGACCTGTTTCTAAATCAGTGTTGATAAGCAGTTCAAAATACTGATAAAGAGAAGATCTGCTTTCTGTTTCATTACCTGAGAAACAAAAAGACACATGAATGAAAATCAACTGGAAAAATATGGAACCTCCAACATTTGGTTTTAAAGGAAAAGTCTGGTCAGCAAGGAATAATCAATGGATCATTATCTATACCTGAGAACTAATACGTTTGCAGTGA
>NW_015151908.1:174106-175204 GCF_000732505.1 Cyprinodon variegatus
TTGACCAGCTTCATCTAACAGACTCCTTTTTTCTGAGCAGGTCTAAATGTTGAATTCTGATTCAGACAGTCTAAGTTCAAAGAGGCGTCTGAGCGCAGTGATGCGTCTGAGAGGCCGAGCAGCCAGTCTCTGCTCCTTCCTCTTCCTGACCATCACCTCCCAGCCACGCTATCCATTAGGAAGCATTTCATCTCTGGCTCCACTTTACTGGAAACTTCTTCTGCCTACTGTCTGTGCTTCCATATGTTCCTGCATTAGCATATCCACACAAGCTCACAAAATAAAAAGAAAAGAAGAAGAATGAAGACACAAGCGTCGGAATGAAGGGAAAAGAACTCTAGGCTCTCCAGGAATCAGGTCATAAAAGAGATATCTGAAACATATTGCCGGTGCGCAGAAACTGCTGATCCAGAGTTGCAGCTGCATCTTTTCTGCTGCATGATTCCCTCTGCAGCAGCAAACAGACCCAACTGGGCCCCATCAGGGCTGAATGCACATCCACACTGACAGACCTGCACACATGTGTAGGAAGTCTCTACATGAAGTGAAACAGTCGCAGACTCCTGAATTTTGCTTTGAAAACTTGGACTTTCTCTCGGATGTGACGCTGGAATGTCTCCTAACCTGGGATACATACTTCTTTACATTCCATAGTTGCTCTTGTTCATATGGGCATATAAAGAAGTATGTCCCCCAAGCAGGCCACTGTCCTTGGTGGCGCATCAGTTTGGTCCCTCCTCTCCTCGGTTCCCATCCCGACCTGCCACCTATGTGTCGCCCCCACCCCTCCTTATTCAACAGGGAGGGGAAAATACACCATCAGGACCAAACTGATCCCGGCTCTCATCTCCTCCTCACGTTGATGGAGTTTTTCAGCTCTTGGCTTTAGTTTAGAGCCTTGCCTCACTCCTGTCCTAAACAGCATCCTAACCTGACCCACTCCTGTCCCAGTCCCACTCCAACTCCCAGTCCCACTCCCACTCCCAGTCCCAGGAAGCGGTTCACCTTGAGCCTCACATGTTAGAAGAGTTCAGCTGCAGCAGGATGCAGTGGGAAGGTAGGGGGTGAGGGGGGGGGGAGTCAGAGAAAGAGGAGGAA
>NW_015151908.1:175464-186600 GCF_000732505.1 Cyprinodon variegatus
TATACGGCTGCCTGTCCCATCGCTCCTCCATCCCTCTTCCCCATGAAGTGTACAGGCTGCACATGCATGCAGTGCAGTCCCCCCACCCCCGCCTCCCCTCCCCTCCCTGCTATATAGCATGTGCTCGCATTGTCTTCCTTTGGTTTACTCTCCTATAAAATCATCATGTGCAGCTCAGATTTCATTTCTTCTACTTTTTATTCCCTCTCTTCTCTCCATGCAGACGCCCTTGTGGCTTCAGTGAGTCCGGTTCACCTGGGACCCTCTCCTATTAGCCTCAACCACACAGCCTTACACAGAGACTCCCTACCCCCCCTCCATCCTGAGATCAATACCAATTTATAGGCAAATGCACAAAGGCTGAGTTGTGCTTTTAATGAATTGAACCATTGCTAACGTCAGGCATCTAATAAAGGCTGAGAGGTGTTAAGAAAACCTACAGCAGCAGAAAGCGTGCAGGGTAGGGGTCAGTCAGAGAGCTTGGCTCATAGATATTATTCATATGTACGCATTTTACTCTAAACATCTTACTCCACATACTTTCCTTTTCTTTAAAGGATGAAAACACCTAAAAGATGTGATCTGCTTCTAGTTCTCATGTAGAAGATTCAACTTTGAACCCATCAGAAAATAAAAGAAATAGAGGATCCATTATAACATGAATTTTTATTTTAACTGTTTTTTTTAAGCTAAATTGCATCAACTCTGTTTGCCTTTGGTTGGTGCGTATAGACCCAGAATTTCTAGAGCTGGTATGGAAGGAAAGCAAGAAAAAACCGAATAAATGAAGCGCTGGTTTTCCTCAGAAGTGGAAAGAGAAGCCAAACTGCTACATCAGGAAGTCTGTCACTTTCTGTGGTCAAACGCTCACCTTGAATGACAATTACAGCTAATCAAATCACTATCAAAGCTGCGATATTCTGCTGATGCGGCATTCGGCTCCATGCTGAGGTGGGAATATTTTTTTATAGCAGCTTTACAAACATGTTTCCCTCTTCTATTAGCATTCAGCATGGCCTGACATGTGGAATACGCTTAAAAGTCTCTGTTTGCAGAAAGTATACACAATCAAATGTATTTCAAAAGGAGGATCAATTCACATCAAAGTGGGAAAGATCTGACTTAGTGGATTTTTGTCAAAAGATGAGTTAAAATGTAGAAAAGATGTTTGGTGTTTTGCTATTAATAGAGTAAAATAATAATGATTATAATTTATTGACCTCACATTGGAGAAATGTACCTCTGCATTTAACCCATGCCACTGGGGGAGCAGTGTGGGGGTAAGGGTCTTGCTCAGGGACCCAGAGTGGTAGTGTGTGGGAGTGGGGCTCGAACCCAGAACCTCTGGATTCAAACTTCTATGCCCTAATCACTGCATCTTTTAATCAGCTGACCAGCAGTGTGCAGGAGCCATCTATGCTCTGTACAGTGCAGCATACCTCTACTGGTCTAGTAATCATCTGCATTTAGTTTAAGATTAAAATGTAGAAACAGAATAACAAAGTAACGTTTCACTTTCCAAACATTTTTCCAATAATCCTCCACACGGGTTCCTGTTTATTTTTATCTAAATTTATTAACTCCTGTGTTTTAGACACCAACTGCTAGTACATTAAGGGCAGTTCCAGAACTTTGTGATCTGCTGTAACCCCCTCCGCCCCCAGATATCCCCTCCGTGTGTTTCTAGCAGTGTGTAACCAGTGCCATGGGGGCTGAACACATCAGACCTGCCCGCCCAGTAATTAAACTAAAAGTCTCTTCCATAAATCACGCTCGTCCTCTCCCGGCGACGGAACGAGGGTTTAGTAAATCACCGGCTGGGGCGGCTAAACGAGGAGGGCTTGGTGCGCGTGCAGCGGTCGACTCACAGACACATTAGAAAGAATGAAGTTGCTTCTTAACTCGAGCTGCACCCTGTTATCATCACCATATTCAAGACAGGGGCGACAATTTTGCAGGGAAGGACTGATAAGTGCTGTAGATTACCAGGTAAGGCTTCCATAGAGGAAGAATCTGCTCTGCTGAGCGACGCTTAGGTGTAATAGTGCTCAACTCACTAAAAACATTTTCATTTCTTTGGCTCTTGTGAGCAAATGTAAGGCATTTTTTTTAAATACTCTTACATTTGTATGCAAATAGAATAAAACTTGGGAGGCGACAAAAAAAAAACAAAAAAAAAAACAATTTAAAGTCAGATCTTCATATGCTTCAAAAAACACTAAAAAGTAAGTAATGACTAAAGGGATACATGACTGTTGAGGTGGTTTAAAGTCTTTTTTTTTTATTTAAAATTAAAGGGGTAAACGGGTATTGACTATGGGTGTGCTGGTCTGACGGGGTATGCTGGTCTGACAGGACAGCAGGCTGGGACACCCGACACTCTGCCACCTCCAGCATTTCCCTGCAAAGCCTATCAAGACTCCGGATGTTTGACAGACAGCTGACCACAGCTGATCTCCCTGGTATCTGCTAACTGGGTAAAATTAGCCAGGACAGCAGGAGACAGAAACAGGGAGGGGTGGGGGGTGAGGAGGAGGACAGATAGGAACACATGCAAGACACTTTTAGAAGCTGGCCTCTGCTTTAAACCTCCCTGAGGAGAGTGACACCTGCGGGTGTCCCGTCTATAGATAGAGCAGAGGCCTGGTTTGGAAAGCTGCTCCAGAACTAAGGTTAGAACATGGAGAGGAACTTAAGGACTTCTTCACCAGACGTCTCTGATAACAGCTGCCTGTCACCCAGGCTGACATAAAGAAATCAGCCTGTTCAGACCATCGGTCAGTCACCAACAGCATCGAAAAGTAAAATCCAAAGCTCAAGCGGAGACACTGAAAGTCTCAGCTGACATTTCTGCTCAACATCACAAGTTTCACAAATTCAAAAACTATCCTTGATTTTAATTTATGATACTGACAAACGTCTGTCCCACCTGGTGCCACTTCTCTGTTAGACTGTTTCCAATTTGCGATACCTTGACGCAAACACCCCACTAACATTTTTACACAAATAAATACATTTAAACTTTAAAATTACCATTTAAAGTCTAAAGATATTACATAAAATCATCAAAGTAGAATTTCACACATTCAAGGAGATTAGGTTAAAATCCCTTTCTTTCAAAGTTCCACAGTAGATCCTGGTTTTGGTGTGAAATAAATTCCTGCTTCAGTGTCTCCAGCCTCCCAGGGTGCATCAACATTTTCCCACGGTTTCCCTAAAACTCACAGGAATCCTTGTTTTTCAGGGGTTTACGTTTCCACGACTTCTGTCCACCAAACAACCTGAATGAGAACATTTCCCAGAGCAACCTTGACCTTTTAACCCTAAAATTATCTTCTATATTTGTGAACATGTCATCATTTTGTTGTTTTCTCAGCTTGGAGAGTTTTTACAAAGTGGAATAAAAAAAAATCCTCCCGCTTCCTAATTTAGAATAAATCTCTTTTTCACACCAACAACACAGAATCTTCCTGTGAAGATGGACAGTGTGAAGCAACCCCAGAAAGATGGCTCACAAAAACAAAGCAATGTGTAAAAACATGTTTTACAAATATCTAAGCACAAATGCACACACACTTCTGCACCTACCGTAGCATAGGTGATCCAGAGAGGGATGGCGGCCCATGCGGAGTAAGGCAATCGCTGCAGGCGGAGTCTCTCCTCCCTGAGAGCTGAATCAGCGATGGAGAGTTTAAGGATGCAGAGAGAAAAGGAGGAGGAGGGAAGAGGAGGAGGGAAAAGGGAGAGGAGGAGAGAAAAGAAAAGGGTCACTGGAGTTTTTCTCTTACAGGATAAAAAGGGAGGAAAAGGCATCAGACCAACAAGGAAATAAAAATAACCTTAAAAGAAAGGTAGCATCCCCTCAAAATTAAACAATACGCATCATTAAATGAAAGGAGAATGGTTTGTGTAAGAGGAGGGAGTTTGATGGGACGATGGGCACTGAAATGTGTCAGCCAGCAGCTGTCCGTCCCTTCGCATCACAACCGGGCCATGTAAAGTTAGAAGGAGAGACAGCTGATCGGACTGTCGGAGAAGGAGATGCAGCCAGATAGGCAGTGCTGACAGTGCTGAAGGACAAATCGGGAAGACGGACGGTGGGAGGGGTCGGCAGAAGGAAAGAGCGAAAGAAGAGAAGAGGAAGGCAGGGGAAAAGTAGAAACCCTGTGAATGAAAGAAATACATCAAATACAGGGAAAAGGAAGGGATGTTTGGGGCCGCAGAACGGGAGGTTCTGTAAAAATGGGAAATGTAGAGAAGGTAAGAAAGAAAAAGAAAAAAGCTGCATGTTAGATATAAAAATCTCCCAGGTCTCCAAAGGCTCTGAGATTCTGGTAACCTTTTAGTTAAAAATGTTCAAAAGGAACAAAGGAAAACAAAATTAGAAATGATCTCTTACTCTGTTCTGTCCGTCTTGTCCTTTCTGTCCGCACATTCCACTCATTGCCGTCCAGGGGTCAGCGAGGGCAGCTCCCCCAAAATGAGAGTTTAAAATGATCTACCCAACAATTAAAATGGTGCAGTTTAACACTTGATGCTGTAGGAACGGTAGGTCATCTAATACCACCTCCAGGCTCCGTCTGCTTCGGTTTGTTCAGTTATTCAATTCAGAGTCCAAACTGGGCAAAACCAAAGTGACAACGGGAACTTCAACGTAAGGGAGGAGGAGTAATGGAGAGGAAAGCCCTTCTGTCCCAACGCCTTTATACCGGGGTAAGAACTGGACACCCCCACCCCCCCACTGGCACACTTTCATAGCCCTGCTCCACGGCCTTATTTAGTGAAGGGTAGCAAAAATAGACTCCCAAGGGCTGTTGGGTCGGGGTAAGAGGGTAGGCAGGGTGTGAGGAACCAGGAGGTGCCAAAGGGGTGGGGTTAAAGCCTGTTAGGTGGGCATGATGGGGTTGTTTCTAATTACTGAGAAAGTCAATGCAAAAAATAACAATTCTGTGGTAGTTTGCATTGACTAAAAAAAAGAACAGCACACAGAAATATACATCAAAAAATAAATGTTAACTCGTTTGACATAATCTGTAGATTTATTCCCTCCCCTTTGATTAATCACCATAGCAACCAAGGACTCTAGTTTTATAATTCACTATGTAGTTATATGACAATGAACAATAAGAGGTTAATAACAGAAATGTTTTCTATTATGTTTTATTTTATATGAATGAGTCATAACACTGGATAAATGTATTTATGAAGTAGTGTTTTTTTTTGCTTTGTTCAGTTTTCATGACTGAAGACAATAAAACAAAACACGCGATTTAAGACAAATATCTATCCTATCTTTATGATTATTATGCAGGTATAACAACGGGAAATAAAATGTAATTTTAACAGGCTCACACACACGGCCGAGTTGACTGTTCTTCAAAACCCTTCAAGTGACTTCAGTGTAACTCTATTAAAGAGCAATCTGTTGTTAAAACTGAACCTATTTGTAACTCAGAGTTGTGGAAGGCTAACCTGGGTGCCATTCCGAACTTAGTCCCGCCCACAACGTTTGAGGTCGGGAAGTTCGGTCTGGCATTGCTCAATAGTAGCGCGAGTATGCTAGCACAATACCTGGCGGGCCAATCAAATTGTCAGGGCGGGCTTTATACGATGATGGACAGATGATCAACAGTAACATAATCAACCACGTCACCAAAGCGCGCTTGGGTGACAACAACAATGGCTGCCGCTGGAGAGTTGAGGTGAGTAGATTCTGGTATTAGGTCTGTTCTAGAAGATATCGACAGCAAATTAATTTTTTTGCAACACCGGCAAAAATCGTTCACGCTCATCTTCTTATTCTAGGCGTGCAACTGCACGCTTTGATTTTTGTGGACAACAACTATGCGTCGCTTAACATACGTCACGCACTCCGTTGCTCTTATTGGTTGTAGGTCTATCCAATTGAGTGCAGAGGTGTTTTTTTCCCTGGTTCCTTCGAAACACGCCCCATAATCACAGCTCTATGGAGCAGCATCAGACTCATTCTGACTAGAATTGAGTAGGACTACGTCAGGCTAGTGGAAGGCTGTTAGCTGTTTAATTATATGGCTGGTTTTGGTATTCTCACTCTGCTTACAAATTGCTCTTAGCTAAGGTTACTGAAAATATACCAAAAGCATAATGCAACACAAATCAAAAACTAGTTTCCTCCTTAGTTTCCAGAAATAAAGGTAAGAACCCACACGTACGTTGTTGAAGAAGATGCTCAAGACCATCCTAACTTCTCTTCCACACCGCAGAGGAATGCCTGTTGAATCTGCATGCGTGAGCCCCGAGGGCCAAGTCCACCGCTTCATTTTTAGTTTGTCTATCGCTCAAAAAATCTAATTTAGTTACAGAATTCAATTCAGATTTGTTTATTTCTATAGCGCCAATTCAAAACACATGTCATCTCAAGACACTTTACAATTTAACTAGATAATCCAGTCAGATTGATTCAAGGTTTTCTACTGTATCTAAGGAAAACCAGTTGATTAGATCGACTCATTGACTGGAAACCTCCAGGAAAACCAGAACCAGGCTCAGTGTGAGCAGCCATCTGCTGAGGCCCACTGGGGTTCAAGGAGACAGAAGCAGGCATAGAAAAAGAAGCATAGATACAAAAAGCAAATGTTACAAATGTTTCAAGGAGTTTTGTCCTTTCAACACGTTGACATGAAATTAAATTAAGCTAGCTTTAAGGGTTCCTGAGCAGCTCAAACTAAAAGTATGAAATAGTTAAAGTCGATATAAATAAGTCGATGTATAAATATTAAATAAGCAAGATAAAACATGCACATTTATGAAAACAAGAAAAATAAATATAGTGGACTACATTACAACCATTGTACATTAAGTGTCACGGTTAGGTGGAGGTTTTTGAGGACCAAAATGCAGAGATCAGGAGGCAGAGGTGAGTTTTGTAGATTTAATAAGGCAACAGAGGCAAAAATCCAAATGTATAAAAGATTCAAAGAATGAAAAAAACAGAAAACATCAGAGAAAACTCACGTTGGGAGCCAGAGATGAGGAAGCAGCAAAACAACAAACCAGCACTGCAAAGATGGAGTATATGTGGGGAGACTGAACCAAGACAGGCTAATCAGCAGATTGGGAGCAGGTGTGACCTCAGCAGCTGCAGAGGGGCGGGGCAAAACCCACCACTGACACTCTGGTTCAACAATTCAGTTCATCCTCTCCAAGTAAGGCAGGATCCAGCCAATGGACCGCCAAAGAGAAGCGGCTCAGAGTGTCTCCAATGCAGGAACCCCAGTAACCAGGCAGGAATCTGATCCAGGTCAGGGAAACTGTTCAGAACCGGAAAGTTCTGGAATCCGTAGCCCGAGCGGGGGTACCGATCCGAACAGGAACAGACAGATCCAGGGTTCCAGGAATCCTCAGAGCATGAAGGCAGGTTCAGAGTTCTATGACTCCAGCAGCGAGCTCAGGTAGACATGCGCAGATGGAGACAGACAAGCTCAGTGGTAGAGAGGGAAACAGACATGGTACCAGGATAAATGCCGAACTTTAAACTGGTCACTACCTTAGAGCCAGGCTTATGGGAATTCAAACTGAACTCTTTCTTTTTCTCCTTCCTATGAAAATGCCACGTCAGATTCAACAAGCATCGTTCATTTAGGAAATTGATCTTGAATTATCCTGGTAAACATGATGCAGTCCACTTGTGCATAATTGAAACGCCTTAATATTTAATGTAAAACTGCATAATTACCACCCCAATTTTGCCATTTAAGGGTAAAATCCCCACGCTGTCAGAAGGTTTTGATTTATAAAANAAAGATTGATGTATAAACAGATGGCTTGAATTTCCTCTCTTGACTCCATGGGTGCAGGTTTGCATGGGGACCATAGGGACATGTCCCTACCAAAATTTTGGCCTGGCCTCCTTGTCCCTACCAATAATTCTATGTGAATAACATGTTTATAATTTACAATACAGCATTGTTGCAGCAGTTGCTTCTTTTCTCACAACTTGTATATTGAAGTCAATATTTTAAATTCTCGATGTCAGTTCCCTTTATAATTCCCACGCAAATGTAAATACAATAAATCTATTTGCAGTCCCTTGAATATGTTGTTTTGCTTTGTTTTACAATACAGAGAATATCAGCATATCAGATAAAAAATAAGAGTGGGTTTTACCTCTGTTAACCTCTGCATAATACCTTTAGAAAACACCGGATAAATACACATACAACAAACATATTAAGACTATATTTGGTTAAAAAGACACATACTTACCTTCCGTCTTGGTCACTGGTTAGTTTAAATGGAACCCCTTTCAAAGTGTAAGGTTGTCCCAGTTTTACATTATTCTGAGCCACTCGTGCTTCAAACATTAAAAACAGCATCTTGTGTGTGTATTCCTTATAAAATTTGTATAAATGTAGCAAAAAAATGCTGTTTTCTCTTTGAATGAAATGCGCCCTGATATTTATGTCAAACATTAAAGAAAATAGGAGCATGCGTAATGCGTAGGACCGATGACATCAGACCAATTCAACTTAAGACCGATAGTGTCCCTACCAAAGTTGAAATCAAACCTACGCCCTTGCTTGACTCATTACACTTGCTATCCATCCAGAGCATCTCCCTTTTGACTCAAATGAAGCTTGAGGGATTTTTTTAAGTATAATATTTAGCTTTTAAGAGATTAATTAGCTGCTTCCAGGTTTAAAAAGACCAGTTTATTATGGCTACTATGGTTACACATGATAACCAATGCTAGAAATGAAAGTATAGAAGCAGCCATTCAAAATGGCCATTCCCAATCAAAAGGCAGCCGGATGGCAGCAAATCCCCTCCAACTTCCAGCCACTGGCCTTCTCCTTGGCGTGTATATTTGTACTCTGACTCCACTCTTTCACTGAATTACAGGATCTGACCAGAAGATGAAACTTCTCTTTAGATCTTAATGTCCACAAATCATGAGAGAAAGGAAATTTAAATTGATTACAAAGAACATGTATGGGACCAGCCAAGGAGCCATCAAGGAAAGTGGAGAAATTTTGAATGGCCGCTACTATATATTGGAAAGAATCCTTTTAGCTTCACAGCATCCAAAACCGTAGAGACAAAACCACCAAACCAAACCAGAATAAGACAGAACCAAAGTTCATCTAATGGAAAATCAGACTCGAACTAGCAGAGCTACTTCAATGTGTAGCCAGCTTCAGCAACATAATTCTGGAATTCAATGGTGGCTTCGATCTTGCAAGGGTCTCTGCTCACTTGTTGACCTCAAAAGATGAGTCTGAGGAAGGTTATTGAATTAACATGGAACTTACACTTCTGAATGAATAAAAAGCTGCTTCCTGTCTGTTGCTTGCACTATTCATTAGGGCCAAGGTCCCCCACTGACACTTGGAAAACACCCCCTTAAATAAAACCATCTCAACACATATTGAATCTAATTTCCTACTGTTGTTTAACAGTTCTAATCTCTTCCATGGTGCTCTTCTTTTGCAAAATGTTGCACTATTCTTCTGTATTCTTATCACCTTTTTATACAACTTGCATTTGTCTATTCCAAATTATAAGAGTTATTTATGTCAACTGTTTGTCTTTTCGTCTATGTGTTGCACCTTTCCACAAAACCAAATTCCTTGCATAGCAAAACATCACTTGCCAATAAAGCCTTTTATAATTCTGATTTTTTTCTCACCCTGTTTACCAACGATTTCCACTTATGTGAGTGCCATCTGAGTTGGTGAATGGATTGTGAGGAAACCATCAGACACGTTGAGATGGATGTATAGAAACACAAAAAAAGAAAAAAAGGGTGAAAGTGCCCAGAAATTGAGAGGAGAGGGAAAAAAGATTGTGAAAGAAAAGATATTGATTTCCACCTTAAAGAGCCAATCTCCGCTCCTCAGGAGCTCTGGGGACGACGCATGTATCTGTTCTGTGAGTGTGATCTGTGTTGAGATCAGGATCGAGACACTATAGCTCTAACATCAGTAACAGAGACACAAAGAGGTATCAAATAGAAAATAAAACCATTCAACTTTTCATTTCAGCGCTTTGGATTATTCATACCACCAAACCGATCCCCAAATTTTACAATGGTTTAACTTCTTTATATTCCTTATTCTGATTCTCTCTCTCTCTCTCTTTATTTAGAAGAGTTTTAACTATNATCAGCAGATAAAGACTTTGAGCAAGGCATGGCTCACCTTACTTATGCTTCAATTTAATACTTCTGGACTTTTTTGAGTCCGATGCTGAGTTAAAATTTCATCAAAATCCATTCTTACCTTTCAAGTACACAGATCCTGTACACAGATGGACAGACAGACAAACACACAGAAATTTGACTATAAAAGAACCTTCTTGTTGGAGGCAATAATTTAAAACAGTCAATGAAAGCTACTGGTGGATGTAAGAGGGGTAACATATGATGTAAATGCTTAAAGGTGTAGTGGAGGATTTTCTTTTTCTGGGTGGATCATCTAAATAAGTGGTCCTCCTAATTGTCAATCACTCTGGTGATATGCTTACATAAGGCCGTCCTACGTGCTTTCCCAGTTAGCTATCTTTTTCTCTGGATGCACAATTACAGGCGTGTATGTTTGGTGAGCTACGGTCTTAGCCATTCATTGAAGCTCACCTTTCTCACTGCGGTTCTTTGAAAATGCGTGAGAGTCGTAAGAGAAAAAGTGTCTATGAAGTGCATGAGAAGAAAAGAAAGGCCTCAGAATACCAGAGTGTTTGTGGGAGATTGTTTCATACAATGGCGTACAGTCATGGCCAAAAGTTTTGAGAATGATTCAAATGTTAATTTTTACAAAGTCTACTGCTTCAGTTTTTATAACAGCAATCTGCATATACTCCAGAATGTTCTAAAGAGTGATCAGCGTAACAGCGATTTAACAGCAATTAATTGCAAAGTCAATATTTGCCTAGAAAATGAACTTTATCACCTAAAACACATTTCAAGGTCATTGCAGCCCTGCCTTAAAGGAGCAGCTACCATGGTTTCAGTGATTGCTCCATTAACACAGGTGTGGGTGGTGATGAGGACAGGGCTGGAGATCAATCTGTCAGGATTCAGTCAGAATGACGCCACTGGACACTTTAAAAACAGGCTGCTGCTTGGCATCATTGTTCCTCTGCTGTGAACCATGGTTATCT
>NW_015151908.1:190111-191237 GCF_000732505.1 Cyprinodon variegatus
GGTTTACTCCTATCATTTGTTGTGAGAACATCCCATTTTTGTTTCACTTTTCTTGAGATATCTCTCTGTGGTCTCGCCCAGTTTTCTTTGTCTAGGTGGGGGGTTCGTTGATCCTTTGGTCTAGCACCCAGAGTGGTCCAGGGATTCTCATTTTCCTCTGGGAACTGTTTGTTCCCTGAGTTGCTGGGCTGGTGGTCCCCCTTCATTTCCATATGCGGTGTTTACATCATAGTTTACTTCAAGTTGGTGGATTTTCAGCTCCATGACAGTTATTTTCTGTAGAAGCTTGTCAAAGTCCTTCGTGCTGCAGGTAGGCATCCTTTGAATCGGGTGGTTTCTTCTCCATATCCACTTCGTGTTGAAGTCTTTCCATAAGAGCGTTTTTCATGAGAACTGCCTCCTCTGGGCTGTTGTAGAGAGTCATCATTTTTGGAATAGCTGAAAACTAAAATAGTCCACACGGGGGAAAAAATCTAAATAAAAAATAAATCAAAGAAAATAAATCAAATATCTAAATCCAACTTTCTGTAGTTTTGGTTAAGAGATAAAAAGGAGATAAAAGGAACCGAAAGTGCAAGCACGCAGGGAGCAGAGGAAGAGGGTGTGCACACACTGAAGGAGCAAAGCAGAATGTCGCATGTACCATTTTCACTAAAGGAGGCAGAGGAATAACTGAACATCTGTCACAGAGATCAAGTGAGGGGAGAAGAAGGTTCCGAAAGAAACAGGGAAAGCATAAGGGGAATTAGTGGCTGTACTAAACTAGCACTAAGCTAACAAGTAACAGTTCCATATCTGGGCTGCAGAGAAAAGACTTCATCCTGAATGAAACCATCTGTTGTTCACAACCACTGCCAACCCACCTTCCAGGACTTTAGAAAGCCTGATGGAAAGACACTTGAGTTGGAGATTTGATCTTACCACCATTTTTCTATTAAGACACGTCATATTGGTTTTCTGTATTCTGGCTGGATCCTTGGCTTGGAGTTTTCTTACTTGTGTTGTGATTTTATGTTCTTTTCTATTCCCAGCCCGCTGGGAATTTGTGTTTCTGAAGTTTATCTGGAAGAATTTGGGATCTGATCAAATTAGCTTTTCACTAATTTTAAAGAAATTGGAATGTTTT
>NW_015151908.1:195093-196901 GCF_000732505.1 Cyprinodon variegatus
CTTATAAAGCTGGAAATATTTGAACAATATCATTTTAGATTGTTGAGTGGCTGAGTTGAAGGAAGGCTGTGTTTCTATCCACATGCTCAGTCTCTCTGCCTGGCTCTCCTCAGTCAGGCCTGAAGTGAGTGTGTTGATTGGTGTGTTTGTGTGTTTGTTGCCGTGTCAACAGGCACTTTGGGCTCTGTACATTCATCTGATCCGACTTGGCAAGCAGACGGAATAATAAGGTTGTGTTGTAGGACAAAAAAACAATAAGCTCCTTCAAACTCCCCTTGTCCCATTGGAGACAAAGCTGCAAGACGAAACACCGAGAGCGTTTCCTTGTTTCTCCACCTGTTTTCCCCTCCCTCCACCTCACAATGGGATGCAGTTAAAGTTCCCAGGGGACCATTACTTTACCTGGCATGTGGAATGGCCCAGGAGATGAATGCTTTTTCTGCATTACTTACTGGCAGGGGAGAAGGGATGGATACAGTGCATGGTTTTTGCAGACACTTTTTAATCTGGGAAAGAGTCCTCTGATCCATGCAAGGGGAGGGATAGAAAGAAAACAAGCAGGGAGGGGCAGGGAGACAGCGAAGTACACAGAATGAAGGGGCTCACATAAAGGGTATGAGGTGTGATTGTATTTTTAATTAGCACCACTAGGGAGAAGAGGTAAATATACACCTTCAGGGTAATGCTTACCGCTGGAGAGGCTTTTTTTAACGTAATGAAAAGACTTTGATTTTTGATTAGTCTCCGCTGCTTGTGTGTTGGAATGCCTGGCCGAGCAGCTTGGCCTTATGAATGAGAGGTTTGAACCGTAGGGGGGTGGCAGCTGTCCGTTAACATACCAGCACTAAGAGCAATGGCAGCTGGTGGAGTTTTCTCCAGGGGGGCGCTATAACTTCTAAATAGACGTATACCAAAAACCAATCAAATGTATACTAAAGTTTCACAGCATTATTAACATGAATGCCAACAACAATAAACAACATTCTAAAATGTTCTGCAAAGTGCTTTAAATCAGTCCTAGATGTCTTTATCCATGCTTTGAAAAAGGAGGCAGAGAAAGCAGGATAAAGCCTTAGCCTCGTTGCATGCAGTTAGCCTAGCCTTGCAGCTAAATAATTCTATAAACCTGTCAATCAGCACCACTTTCTAACAGACGACTGTGACGTCAGCGCTGTGGAGGGAGGAGGTGAGGAAATAAAGCTGCTTTCAGCTCTGGGTGCAGGAGAGCTATTAATTTTTATCACTCCAGTATTAATTCTACTGTTTAAAAACTCATTTGTAGAAGTTAGGGATCAACTTCAGCTTTTTACTCCAGTAAAAGTGTAAAAGTACCATTTTTAAAGCTACTTAAAGTGTAAAAGTAATGCAGGATAAAATGGCCAGAGCTTTACTGCTCTACCATATTAAAGGAACATTTTCTACAATTCTGGATGATAACTTCCTTAGACTCCAGTTTCTTAGCTTTATAACTATTGGTAACAGTGGCACATTTAACTTTGCATCATCTTGAAAAACTATTTATTTTGGTTTGTGGTGAACAACAAGTTGGGGCAGCACTGAGTCCAACCACAAAGAAATTAACTGTATGGATGAACAAATTATTTTGATGGTTTTATTGTTTTTAAGTACTCAACTCAACTCAATTTTATTGTCAAATGTGCTACATGGTAAACATACAACACAAATGAAATTTCAGTCCTCTCAACCCCACGGTGCATAATAAAATATAGCCTATATATAAAAAAAAATAATTATATATATATACATATATATATATACATATATATATATATATATATATATATATA
>NW_015151908.1:198737-202131 GCF_000732505.1 Cyprinodon variegatus
AAACATGTTGATGAAATTTAAAGGTTACTTTAGGCTCAACCAATTGCTGTAAATAATTTCCTAATAGTTAAAACCTAAAAATTTTAATAAGGTGAATACAAAGAAATCAAACTCACTAGTTTAGGATTTTAGACTTCTTTCAGTGTAAACATAATAAAAAAGCCTTTAAAAACGTACATAAATTGTGGATTTAAAGCCTTTTTTCACCGGCTGTATGGAAAAGATTACATTCATCTTTGCTCCTCTCATTGCTTTTGTCCTCCAGGTGACATCCATTTCTGATACATTCCAGAACGCGTGGAGCGCCTCCTGTAGCTAAAATGAACTATTGCATGACAGTGAGCGTCCTCCAGCTCTGTTTCACTGCTGTTATGATTTAGTGGCGGCAGGAATCAGCCAATCTTAGAACTGCAGGCTGAGTTATGGGCAGCAGACAGCTCGCAGTGTAGTGTGTCGGCTGCAAATCGATGAGAACATCTAAATATAAACTTGTCTCAAGTAACGCTGAGCAAATCTTTTATTTTTTAATAAGAATCTCAGCACTGGTTGCCAGAGTCCACAGAAAGGTGTGTGACGCTGCTGAGAAGACGATGAGTGTTGATGATGTTCCTGCCCTGCAGATCTTTGACTGAGTCATCATTCATGACATGGAGATAAAGGGGATCTCCTTCCATCGCCACTCTCACACAGACATCAACACAAACACCCCCCCACACCCCCACTCCAATACGCACACACAAAGACGGTGGAAGTAAGAGCTGAGGATGATGTCACAGTCAAACAAGACGGGTTCAGATAATTTGGTGTTTGTTTACAGTAGAGATAATTTGACATCTTTGTTTTTATAACTATCAATTCATCAACAAATATTAATGCAAGAAAAAAATATCTAAAAAAGGAGAAGAAAATAATGTAAAGGTTGGAAGAGGACAACGATGGACAACACTGTGAGGAGAACAGCCTCAGACCTGAATCTTCAGACTCTTTTTCTGCTTAATGGAGCCTAGGCAGAAGTCCGCCTCTCACACAGGCCAATCAGCTTCAAACCACACCTCCACTAAAGCTAATCAGCATCCAGAGTTCATCTTAAAAGTGTCTCTGTCATGGTTTTATCAAGAGCTCGGACCCACATGCAGAGAAACCAATTCAGAGAGATCAGGGGAAAGGTTTAACAGGTTTATTGAAGAGATAATGCTGAATCAAGTGTTGCTCTGAACACTGCTCTGTCATGTTTGGTTTCAGGTTTCTAACCCACATGCAGAACACTCATCAGACAGGGAAAAAATTCAAAGGTTTATTGAATAAACACTGTACAGAACATAAACAGTTCCTGGGGATAATCAGATCCAGGACTGGTCACGACTGGGTTCACTGCAGAGGGGGTCAGAGGAGTTAGCAGATGTCCAGGTAATTTGCAGGATGTGAGTGAGCAGGTCTGTACCTGTTCTGGAGTTTGAGCAGAGCGGCAGAGGGGGGGAACCAGGAGGGTCCAGAGGCTGTCGGCAGGCTGAGGGCTTGGCGGAGGCAGAGCTTGGTTAGAGTGCTTGCAGATCTCAGATTTGAGTTTCCTTTCCAGATTCTTCAGAGAGCAGGCAGGCGGGTCTTTGACAGGTTTGATTCTTCAGGGTTCTTCAGAGATCAGACAGACAGATTTCCAACAGAGAAACTCTTCAGGGTTTCTGGTTTCAGACAGATTCAACCTGGGAAGCAGAGAAGACAAAACAGATTAGGTTCAGGTTCAGGTTTTCTGGGAGTCAGAGATTCAGACAGGCAGGTTGGCTCAGGCTTGCTAACCATAACTGGCAAACACTCTGGCACTGGAGTGATGTCCTCTGCCTCCTTATATACAGATCCCTTGATGAGCAGATGAGCAACAGGTGGTAGCAGGTGAGCACAAGCCCTCAGGAAGGGATCGTTGGCGCCCTCCAGTGGGCAAGCCTCTGGATCCCAACAGACAGCAGAA
The DNA here is from genome assembly GCF_000732505.1 of Cyprinodon variegatus. Classification (NCBI taxonomy): domain Eukaryota; kingdom Metazoa; phylum Chordata; class Actinopteri; order Cyprinodontiformes; family Cyprinodontidae; genus Cyprinodon; species Cyprinodon variegatus. The sequence goes on from NW_015151908.1 coordinate 200,701, forward strand.
ACCCTCAGAAAGGGATCCTCGGCGCCCTCTGGTGGGCAAACCTCCGGATCCCAACATGCTCAACCGGAACTGAGAAGTGTGGGGGAAGACACAGTGGTTAGTTCAGGCTCAGTAGGAAATGTGGTTCTTGAACTTGAAGAGGAGAATTTGGTTGCTGACTCACGTTTCCAGAGAAGTTGTTGACTCTTAGACTCCAGTCTGTGTGCGGTAGTTCCAGTGTTTGTCTGATTCGGTGGAGGGCGGACAGGGTTTACCCAAAATGTGGTTGTTTGTAGGTGAATGGAGAAGCTGACTGCAACTCAGATTTCCTGCGGTACTTGAACGGGTTGTAGTGGAGATGAATCCCTTGCTCAGTGTGAAGCTCAAACAATCTCTTGAGGGGAAGTGGATTCAAAACAAGATTAAACTCAGGTTGTCAAGAACTCAGTTTGACTCAGCAAAACTCAGCTTGGCTAGCATACCCAAAGCTGGCAAACACTCTGGCGTCGAGGTTAGTGGCAGTCAGCAACTTAAGAACGCTCTGTTAACAAGGAAACCATTAGCATGTGTGTGAGGAGGCGGACCACAACCAGGCGCCTCCTGGTGGAGGAAGGGAGACAAACACACAAACACAAACACACAGACAGGAATCCTGACAGTCTCCAAATCTACATCTCAGTCTGCTAACCAAAGCAAAGGAATTGGTTGCACTACGTCTGAATTCTATTCAGATGACCCCGTTTCAACCCACCTCCATCCCCTCCTCCACCAACACAGCTAAAGCTTCATCAGAGCGTCATTCCTCCCGGACTCTTACATCGTTACCTGTCTCATCTAAACCAGTCCGGCAGAAGTTTGCCATGTTGAGCCTGTTTCTGCCAGAGGTTCCTTCCCAAAGGGGAGTTTTTCTCTCCACTGTCGTTTCATGCTTGCTCATCATGGACAGGTTCATGCAAACTGTGCTATCCAAGCTGGGCCTCTGTCTACAGGTCCCATAGTGAAGCACTAGTTCAACTCACGCAGTCCACTGGATCTCTCCAACCAGCAGTCTACAGACTGACCAACTTCATCCTCTCCCCTCTACCTCGAGTTTCAGGCCTGGGGGGGAAACATCCCTGTGCTTTACACCTGTTCATGCAGATCAAGGCAAAATACAGCGCTAATGTTTCCAAAACATTGTCAATAAGTGTTTGTGAATTTTTCCAGATTTAAAAATGTTTATATAATACATGAAAAACATAATTAACAAAAGTTCAGCAAAATAAGGTCAACAGGCAACATTGATGAAAATACATATACATATGTATTTTCTAGACAAGGTAAAGGAAGGCTTTTTTTAATTCCTTCAACAGGCTACGTATTTTTATATTTCTTTTTTAAAATGAATCAGTGATATGAACTAAATTAGAATATCCATACTATTTTTGTGATGACAAAAATGCAAGCAAGAAA
>NW_015151908.1:202807-204013 GCF_000732505.1 Cyprinodon variegatus
AAAACATGAGATAAGACCTCACAGAATAGCTGTTGGAATGCGGGGCCTCTTCCTGCCATAAATTCTTAAAACAAACTTAAATTCAGTAATTTGGTTCAAGGAAAGGTTATCTTCACAAACTTGTTCAAAATTAAGAAATATGGTCAAAATGAGAGTGTTCAACATACCTTTTACACATGCCATAAGATTAACTGTATTAAAGACTAAAAATAATCATTTTTCTTTAACAGCGGCTAGCAGGCAGGAAAGCCAGTCCCTCCGTGGTAACCCCAACCTCCCGGTGGGACGTGCCTGGAACACCTCACCAGGGAGACGTCCAGGAGGCATCCTAACCAGATGCCTGAGCCACCTCAACTGGCTCCTCTCGAGTTGGAGGAGCAGCGGCTCTCCTCTGAGTCCTCCCCGGATGACTGAGCTCCTCCCCCTATCTCTAAGGGAGAGCCCAGACACACTACGGAGAAAACTCATTTCCAAAGCTCATGACCATAGATGAGGGTTGGAACGTAGATCGACCGGTAAATCAAGAGCTTTGCTTTTTGGCTTAGCTCTCTCTGAACCACCACAGACCGGTACAGAGCATGCTTCACAGCAGACGCCGCACCAATCCGTCTATCGATCTCCCGCTCCATCTTCCCCTCATTCGTGAACAAGACCCCAAGATACTTAAACTCCTCCACTAGATTCAGTACATAATCCCCAACCCCGAGAAGGCACTCTACCCTTTTCTACCCGGATTTGGAGGCACTGATTCTCATCCCGGCCACTTCACACTCGCCTGCGAACCGCTCCAGTGAGAGCTGTAGATCACGCCCTGATGAAGCCAATAGAACCACATCATCTGCAAATAACAGAGACCCGAGAGTTTTCTTTCTACAGAACCCGGCTGATCGAATTAACTCCGTTCAATTCAATTCAGTTTATTTCTATAGCGCCAAATGACAAATCATATCTCAAGGAACCTTACAGTTCACCAGATCATCCAGTCAGATTGATTCAAAGTTTTCTACCTAAGGAAAACCAGCTGATTGCATCGACTCATTGACTCTTCAGCAATCCCTCACACTAAGCATGCTTGTAGCGACAGTGGAGAGGAAAAACTCCCTTTGAACAGGAAGAAACCTCCAGCAGAACCAGGCTCAGTGTGAGCGGCCATCTGCTGAGGCCCACTGGGGTTCAAGGAGACAGAAGCATTAATAGTGTAAGATG
>NW_015151908.1:206693-207914 GCF_000732505.1 Cyprinodon variegatus
CCCCCCCCCCCCCCCCCCACCCCCCTTGTTTGCCGCCACAGTGGAGAGGAAAAACTCCCTTTGAACAGGAAGAAACCTCCAGCAGAACCAGGCTCAGTGTGAGCGGCCATCTGCTGAGGCCCACTGGGGTTCAAGGAGACAGAAGCATTAAGACATTAACTTTGCAGGGTTTGCTCCTCCTAGATGAGCATGTAGACATTCACCTGCACTCAAACATCAAAGCAGTTTAATAAATATATCCTGTAGATATAAAAACATGAATATTTTTTTATTTTCCAATTATGAATTTGAAAATGAAAGAAGTTATTGTTTTTGGACCAGAGTCTGCAAAATAAACTCCTTAAATCATTATTTGTATCAGATAATAGTTTAGAATAGAATAGAACACAATTGAATACAATTGGATAGATAATGTCAGGATTTGGTTGGTGTTTTAGGAACCGAATGCAGAGGCAGGGAGGCAGAGGTGAGTTTCTTGTTGATTTAATGAAATGTTAACAGAACACAGAGGCATAAATCCAAAAATCTATCATAGAAAAAGTAAAACAAACCACAAACCATGGAGACTTCAGGAGAAAACTATCATGATGAGGAAGACACTCTGAGATGGATTAAGAGGAAGTTTGACGAGGAACCAGCACTGAGGAACTGCACAAGGAGAGTATTTACGGGAGACTGAACAAAGAGAGGACTAAGGAGCAGATTGGGAGCAGGTGTGAACAGAGCAGACAAGAAAGGAGCTAGAGGAAAAAGGAGAACACAAGAGGGCAACAAATAAAAACCTGAAAACTGAAATATAACCAGAAACGCAACAAAATAAGAATCAAACCAATAAAACTAGAAAACATGGAGCAAAGTCAAACTGAATACTCATAATAAAACATAACAGAACCAAGACTGTGACAGATAATCCCTTTATTGTCCCACAATAGGGAAATTGTGGTGTCACAGCAGCAAAAGTGTTCACACAAATGTAGACTTTAAATAGTGTATAGAAATAACTGAAAAAAATATGTACTATACAGTGTTTTTACACATATAAATACTGCGCACTCATCTGGAGAATAAATAAACAATATCCAGCTATGGACATTTTACAGTAATGGGTATGAGAAACTAGCAGCAACATCAGAGATGTGCAGAATGACAGCAGCAGGTTATTTAACTGACTAAGGTAGAAACTGAGCAGAATCAGCATGAATGGAAGAACTGGTTGAGGTT
>NW_015151909.1:0-1097 GCF_000732505.1 Cyprinodon variegatus
CTAAGAATCAGATTGAAATATCATTTCTGTATTCATCACATTTCATCCCTAAGCAGCAGAAAAACAGCTTTTTATTTTCATGATTACAGGAATATGGAAATGTTTGGTGCCGACACTTTAGTTAACTTTGTCTTTTAAAGAAGCTATTTAGCTGCACTGGTTTGGTCTTATTTTGAGACAATAACAGTTAAAAAGAAAATCAACATTGTTGAAAAAGACTTGATTCTGTACATGAAACATCCTGGTTTTGAAAACTCGCTTGGTACGGACTCTGTGAATTTGTAATTCGATGAATGTCTCCTCTGAAGCCTGATTAGATGCTGCATCCTGCTGTCTTTAATAACTTATAGCCATGAAGTGTTTCTTCTTGTGTTGCACGTTTGCCCTCCCACACCTTGTCTTCACCCTGTGTTTATTTCCCCCCTGAGGGACGAGGAACATCATTTTCATTCCTCTCTATTCTTCTAGAGGCCACAGAGGGAATCTGGCTCGCCCGCTGCCTTTCTGCAGCCTTCAGAGGACAAAAGGTGGAGAGACACCTGGAGAAGTTAAAATCTGGCCACAATGCTACACTCCCAGCTAGCATGACTGCAGCTAGCATGACTGCAGCTAGCATGATTGCCAGCTAGCATGACTGCAGCTAGCCAGTAAGGTGTGCAGAGACACCAACCCTTATGCTATGTTTTCAGACCGCATTAACGCACAGCAAAAGGTCCTGCAGCGCGTCTAGAGCAGCAGGAGCAGCGGCGCCTCATGACTTTCCTAGCTTCTGAGGCGCTTCAGAAGCAGCAGCAGCTGGAAACATAGAACTTTAGCTGCTGGACATCAACCAATGAGAGGAGCTGATCTGGGAGCTGGCAGGGAGTCAGACGCAGCACTGCTGATGCAGAGCGCTATGATCACTCCTCTGAAACAGTTTATTAACGCCTAAATTAACTTCAAATGTAGAAACCTGCCGGCAGAATATGTTGGCTTTTATTATCCTGCTGCCTGCAGTTTGTAGCACAGACCTGAAAAACTTGAAAAGCTAACATCTACTTCCAGCCGCCACCGACAGGAGGGGAAAACCCCCAAGAGGCGAGCGGGCCTGAGGCACC
>NW_015151909.1:3845-9148 GCF_000732505.1 Cyprinodon variegatus
GTGACCTGAGATGACATGATGTGAATTGGAGCTATAGAAATAAACTGAATAGAATGTGTTAGTGCTTGATAATATCAATATTATTACATATTTATATTTAGCGCAGGTAGCGTAGCTCTAGAGGGATGGGGGGGTCCTTGGTTCAGACTTATGGCTTATTACAGGAGAAGTTCTGACTTGTTGATTCAGAGCGTTTTGTTTTTCATTCTCTGACCAGCGCTTTGTTCTCTCTGTCGACTCTCCATCACTGCATCAGGTGACCCCCAGAGCGGCTCCTGATTGGTCCGCTCTGACGGGCCGGTTCTGGGATCAAGCCCAGTTGGCTTTGAGTCCCGCGCTGAAACTGACAGGACCTAAAAGGAGAGGGAGGAGATCCGAGGGGAGCAGAGAGGAGGACGAGGGGTTCGCCGGGTTCATTGCATCCAGCGGGGGGGGGTGAGGAGGCTCCTGGAGACGGCCTCGGTGCGGCAGGGCATCCGAGCCGCTGGCTCCTCCAGCAGAAAGCACCAGCAGGCCAAACATGGGAGCCGTTAGCGTCACGCCGGCTGCTTCCCACCGCCGTCCTCCTGGTCGCCATCAGGAAGCTGAAAGCTTTCCATAACAGGAGTTTGCTGTATTGCTCCCTTCAAAGCCGTCAGACGGCGTGTTTGCCCCCCCATTAGTGTGTGTCAGTGTCAACAGGTGGCCACCAAAGACGAGCCCCCCCATCCCGTACTCCACATTCAGTCAGACCTGTTCAGACCGGCTCTCCGCTCTGCAGCTCGTCAGCTGGAACCCGCGGCGCTTTAAACGCACATCTGCCTCCATCGCTGCACGTTTAGCCACGCCCAGGAGGGCGGGCGGGCGGCCTGGACGGCGGCCTTTGGGCAGCGTGTCACCGAGCCGCGCCAAAACACGCCCAACATGAAGGAATCAGCAGCTCCTGCCTGGAAACACTGGAAACACGCCTCAGGGCTACAAGTTAGTAACCCGGCCTCTTTCAGCGCAGCGCCTCGTTACGTGCCTCGACAGCTCCGAGCCCAGAGCGAGCGCGCACGAGCCGACAGCGAGCGTGCACGAGCTGAGAGCGAGCGCGCACGAGCTGAGAGCGAGCGCGCACGAGCCCAGAGCGAGCGCGCACGAGCCGAGAGCGAGCGCGCACGAGCTGAGAGCGAGCGCGCACGAGCCCAGAGCGAGCGCGCACGAGCCGAGAGCGAGCGCGCACGAGCTGAGAGCGANTGGGATATCTTCATCACTGTAGTCTGATAGAATGTTCAAATTATCTCCAGGGAAGGTCTCTTGTGCATTTGCACGCTGGAAAATATCAAAAATAGCTTGAGACATTATATCAATCATTCTTTTTGATCAGGTGAGGACTTTCTTTGGACGGCTGCTCAGTGAATGACAGATTCATGGACATGCTGTACATTGATTGTTGTGAATGAGCAGGGACTGAGAGATGTGAGTGCATCCGTTTAACAGGCTTCAAAGATGCTGCCCCCCCATTAGCCAATGATAATTAACGATTATGTAAAAAATGTAGAAAATACACAGGTTAAAAAAACATTCTTTAATACTAACAATGCAGAACAGGCTCTGGAATAAATTTTACAACATTTATTAGGTTGCTAACATATATATTCAAATTATGACAATAAAGAAGATTGCCCCTGTGAAAAAGGCTAATTTAAAAGTAAAACTTATAATGGGAAAGACTTCCAGATCCCAACAAAAATGAGCCACATCTTTCCCCTTCAACCCCCACATGAGATGATGGGACCCGACAAAAACTGAACATGGAATCCCAATTGCTGCAAATTGAACATTTATTACAACCTTTATTGTATTTTATTTCTTAATGAAAATATTTCTGTAGAATTTTGGAGTCTTTGTTTTTATCCTTGTGGTATCGAAAATGGTATCGAGTTTCGAATATTTTCCTTAGTATCGGTATCGAGTTGAAAAGTTTATTATCGTGACAACCCTACTGTATACTGTGTGTCGTATACAGATATCTGAATAACTGATATCTTGCATTTAGCCTTTGTTTTTTTTAAATATATTTTACAAATGTTGAAATGTTTCTGAAAACAGAATTCCATAACTCCATAAACTAGAGTCTAAAGACTAAGCTGATATAATATTCACTATTTCATGTTGTTAAATACATTTTAACAAATTTAACCACATTTTTCTTTGAAAATGTGAATGCAAAACAAAAAAAGGGTTTGATACTGTGTGGATTAGAATGGATGCTGGTCTATTACCAGCATCCAGATCAGATGATGATGTGTTTTAGTCCAATAAAACATCATCATCATCAGGACCACCACCAGCAACACCAGCAACAAAAGCTGGGCTTGCTGGAATGACCACAGCTGGTCTGTGCTGTTTTTTTCAGCAGGATATATATAGCATGCATTACCAGACATGTATTATGTAATTACCATAACAATATGATGAATACATGTATATTACATGTAAATAATCAATTCAGCACTTTTGGCTCATCTGTATTATTCTGCTCCATTAACACATTATTTTATTGTAATGGATTTCTATAATATGTTATAACAGATTATTTATAGACTTCAATGACTGCATAATGACCATGTGATGTAATTGGCCTATTTTTTTTTTTAATTCTAAGTTAAAGTAAATCTACTGATGCTTTGAAACAGCCAGTGTGTGGCAAAGTGATGAATTTATCTTTATTTTAAAAGTTTTAATTCCTCCTGGAAAGGAGAACGTCATCATTGTTCGATGCTGTAGAGAAAACAGATTGATTACATTGAGACCGCTCTAACTAGGGAGTACCAATATGGCGGCCGGTGGCTTCACTTCAACCCCGTACTACCAACGGACAATCAGCATCGACCTCCCCAAGATGGCGCCCTTAATTTCTGCGCCGCCGCGGGTTCTTTCTCCTCCTTCCTCTGCAGCAGCTTCCCAGCTCTGAGCTACAGACCACGTGTCAGAGGCTGCAGCCAATCAGCTTCCAGCTTCTACAGACGTTGGTTCCACCTGAAGGAGGGAGGGGTGTGATGCTGCCCGCTGCCACTAGATGGCGCTGCTTGTTTACTTTTAAACAGAGGCGCAACCTTCAAACTTCTGACCAAGTTTAATTTACTATAAATAAATGTTTATAGTTTGAACATTTCTGCAGAGTTTGAAGCTTATTAATCATTTAATAAAATAAAGTAAAATATGCTGTAAGAAAATCAGACTTTCTCATCATAAGCAGCGAGTTTCTACCTGAACCGCGTTTGAATAAAAAAAAGAAAAGAAAAGGTGAAAAAAGAGCAAAGGTGATGAAGCGAAAAGTGTAAATGACGTAACCGTGCAGGGTTTGGGCAGGAAGACGCTCTGAGCTGCGGCTGCTTCCCTGAAGACGTCGCGGCTCTGATCGGCCCTCCTGTGGGTGGAAATCCCACGTGGTTTCAGTGTATAAAAACTTTGGCAGTGGAAGCCCCTGCCGTGGGGTCTCAGTGAGCAGCCGGACCTGGAAGTTTAAAAACGCACGAGGACAGCGCGCACCGGGCACGCGCACACTACAGAAAAAAACAACAACTAAAGAAACACGGGAGAGGAAGCGGCTCCAGACGCGGACCTCCTGACCGGCTTCGTGGATGAAAGAGCTGGATGGACCCGCAGTCTGCCGCTCTCTCTCACCGATCCACAGAGTGACGCTAAATTTGCGGATCGGCGCTGCGTGATGAGCGGAGGAAGGTAGAGGCGCTTCCCGCGGATCTCCCTGCAGGTTTTGGGTTTTAGTGGATTTCTGCAGGTGTCTCTGCTGGAGCAACAGAACCTGCAGATGCGTTGATGCAGCTTTAATTTCTGCCTTTCAATAAATCAACTCTGGACTCTTATTGGAGGAAAAGCTTTGCGGCAAAATGAGCCTCTATAGTTTGGGATTGTCACTGATGCTGTGCGTCATGTACGCGCGCGGCAGCGCAGAGGAGGCTTCCAGTCCTCCCCGGGAGTCGTGCGCCTCCTGCGGACTCAGGGCGCCGGATCAGTCGGAGCGCGTCAACATCGACTTCGTGGAGGCGGTGAAGCGACACATCCTGAACCGGCTGCAGATGCGGGACAGGCCCAACATCACGCACCCAATCCCAAAGGCTGCCATGGTGACGGCGCTGCGGAGGCTGCACGCCGGGAAAGTGCGCGAGGACGGCCGGGTGGAGATCCCCAACTTTGACGGCCAGGCCACCTTCAGCAGCGACGCGCAGGCAGAGACCTCGGAGATCATCAGCTTTGCAGAATCAGGTAATAAGAACTCAATGCGCGTGGCTGACGCGACCCCTGCGTGAACCCCCTCACCTTTATTCCAGGAAAGCCCTGCAGCAGGTGAGGTGAAGACCCAACATCAATCCTGAGGGATTACATTTTATTCCTGAGCTTAATCCCGTCTGGGTTATGGACACAATGGATCAGGCAGCCACAACAACTCTTTCAAACGGCCATAAACTAATGAGATCGTGCAGAGGCATCATTTTTATCCTCTTATCACATCAGCGCGCTGCTCTAAACCCGATGACCGCCGCTAAATCCGCGGGTTTTATTCTGATGAAAATCAAACTGGAGTCCTTAAATTACCTCCATGTGGCTCCATTTAATCTGCTCCATCACTCCACCACATTTTAAACCAACACAAAACTCCTCAATTGGCCATTCATCCCCAATCTAACTCATTTCTAAAGTCCAAAGAGCAGACCCCCCCCCCCACACACACACACACACAGACCCCCACCCTCTGTGCACCTCCTAAAATAATCTGTGCCCTACAGTAGCGCTGAGTGTTTGACACCAACTGTTGGTTTAACCCAAAGAAAACTTGTAATTAAGGCCTCAGCCGGTCAGCTCCTACCAGTAGCCCCAAAGATCTGCAAGAGGCTGAATTTCCAGTGGGAATGACCTGACAGTGGGAATGACTGGACAGTGGGATGGGAACCATAACTTCAGTAAAGTTAGAAAGATATTCACAGATTCGGACTTCCGGGATCAGTAACTCTCACACGAAACGTTGTTGAAACACAAATGACGCATCTTTCATGTCCTGATAGCACAGACTCTGAACTACAACAGTCAAAAAGCGTTATTTAAACGAGCCGTTCTCTGAGCTGGATGTATTACATTGATCTCTATGCACAGGCAGCGGCCAGGCGAGTGGTTAGGGGCCGTCTGCAAATGGTAAAACAACAGAAAAACGTTGCAAATAAAAATCAATAACTCCACTGCCATAAACTGCAGAGACTACAACTTCGCCACACACACCAAGGGGCTCCTGGTGATCCCACTACAACAGCTATTTTTGAAAA
>NW_015151909.1:10441-13298 GCF_000732505.1 Cyprinodon variegatus
TTGGATTGAAAAATCTTCCTGGATGGAAGAGAAACGTCTTCAGACTTGGAAACAAAGTTTATTTTTTTGCTTTTTGGAATAAAACCATGTCCCTCCTCACCAGTTGGTGGCGCTAATGTCCCTGAATGTCTGACCATCTTGAAATCAGAATAAAAAGACGAGAAACAGCAGCGGTGAATGTTCAACATATTCTCATTATCAGTTCGTATGAAATCGTACGAAAAGTTATGCACAGTATTTGGTACGTTTTTGACGCTTTTCCTCAAAAAAACATATCAGTGCGCAGCCAGACAGACGAAAAAAGCAGATCGGCGGACGGACGTAAAACTGGGACGGACAGCGCAATAATTACTTCTTGATGTCTCTAACTAGGTGGCTTGCTGTTTTGTATGTTAGGGTTCGGGTTAATTGTATGTTAAATTCTATGTTATTTGATTTGTAAGATTTTGTAAGATGCGCATGCGCACGGATATCCTGTCGTAAAAATACGACAGAAAAAACGTCAAAAACGTACGAAATACTGTGCATAACTTTTCGTACGATTTCATACGAACTGATAATGAGAATACACTGAAATGTTTTATAGCTTTTTATTAATGTTCCTACTGTTAAATACGTTTATTATATTTGTACCGTTTTAAATCAGGAAGTCGGTAACTGGTTTGCATAACCTGCATCCCGGCAGATGAAATATTTTATATAGGAGTTAAGAACAAGCAGCTCATTCAGTCCTAAATTTAATCACCTTAATGACGAATTTCATCCTATTTTTAGCGCTTCTGGTTGAATCTCCAGATTCTTCATGAAGTGACGTCCAGACCGGATCAGTCTGCGCTCAGCAGGGACGTTTCTGTGGGTCAGGAAGGTCTCTGCTTTCATGGCCGCCTGTGCGTCTTCATCACCTCTTCTTTAACCTTTGACCCTCAGATTCTCCAAAATCCTTTCAGGCCAGTGGAGCCGATTAAGGCCAACATGCGGATAGGTGTTTGATTGGATGGGTCTGACGAACCTGTTGGTGACATCATCGCAGCCCTGCGGTGGGCGGGGTTTTGACAAAAGGCGCCGGAGCGACCCGAGGGAAGATGATGCTGACCTCCCTCCTCACCCGCCGGTCTTTGCCGAAGGTTTCCATGTCCCGCGCTCCAGGAGCGAAGCGAGGAAGTGAACCAGAGAGAGAGAGAGATGTTCAGCTCAGCGCCTCTCGGTTTAATTCAGTGAAAAGTTCAGATCAACCGTCATCATGGAGGAAGCAGCTTTAATGGAATGTCACTAATGATCAGCAGGAGAGCAGCTGGTTGCTCCTCAGCCTCCTTTATTCTGCTTCACATTGTTTCCCTCCTTTAACTTTATAATTTATCAGCCGCAGGGAAACTTTATCTGATTCTAAACTCCATAAGTTTGTTTATAAAACGCTTAGAGTTCATATTAACGTTTATCTGATCGAATAAAGGGGGGGGGGGCTGTTAGCGGCTGGCCTTTCAGGGGGAAACTATTCTGAACTACAACTGAAACAATTCATCACATTAATTAGTTATTGAACAAAATCAACAACTAATTCAGTAATTGATTGATCGTTAACTGAATTACAGGAACTCTTAAACGGGGGGGGGGGATTCCAGTTCCTGGGGGCCGATTTCCTGCAACTTTTAGCTCCATCCTCAGCAGGGTTTATACAGGAATGAGTAACTTTGATTTAATTAAATTAAAATAATTTTAATCCCATAAATAATTACCTGTGAGTCTCATATATAAATAAATATAAAACCAGGATGAAAACCTTCGTCTTTACCTTCAGCTGCAGAAATGTCCTCATTTCCTCTAATTCAGCCACTTTTGTTGAAATTCGCATTTTTTTTGCAAGTTTATTTTCCGAACTTACGTCTTTACGATCAACCGGACGTAGTTCTGCGCAAATAAATAGCGATAAAATATATGTTTGTTTTTAAATGGAACTGCATTGAGTGTTATTTGTATAAAGCACTCAATGTAATTAGATAATAGCATTTAATGAATTTAACCCCAATTAAGGCCTTAATTAAAAAATAATAATTTAATAAATTTATGATATTTATGATACTCAGTATACTGGGTAAACTGGGTATACTGATATCCAGTATGCAGTCGGTTCCTCCAGAGTTTTCTCCATCATCTGATACTTTATTCAGGTGTGGTGAACCGAAGGTTTTGCAGGACGGCGGCCCTCAGGAAACAGATTTATCCACCCCTGATCTAAAACGTACCTTCAGCTGACAGAGCCACACACTTTGACCAAGATTGCAATAAAAAAAAAACTTTAAATCTTTCCATCTGTTAAATCCTGAACTCCTGAAAGGAAAATTATTTCGTTTCAGCCGCTTTTATTCCAGAAGAGGATCTTTACATAATTAGACTTTCAGGAGTCTTTGGTGATCTGATGACTAATTGATTTGCTAAATAATCATCAGTTGCAGCCCTGAGGCCCCCCCCTGCCTCCCCCACGGCCTCCCCTCCAACCAGCTGCTGCAGGTGGAGGCATGAAGCCCCCCCCCCAGGTGCCCTGCTCTCCAGTCGGGGTCTGCTGAGGCATGCAGGCATCAGAACAACGACCTGAAATGACCTCTGATGAAAGGAATGAATAAAACCATTAAGCCTGAAAATAAACTAAAAATCTGAAAGTTCCAGAAGTTCAGCGACTTTATGTTAAAGCGTATTTCTGCGCCTGTCAATCAAAGTTCATTAAAAACCAGGCAGGAGTCGGAGATACAAGTTATTGAGCTTCAGGCTGTAGAAGCTCAGAAAGTAAAAGTTGTTTAGACCCCCCCCATATGTATGGCTGGGTCACGTGCGCGCTCGCTCTCAGCTCGTGCGCGCTCGCTCT
>NW_015151909.1:15776-17162 GCF_000732505.1 Cyprinodon variegatus
AAACTTTGAATCAATCTGACTGGATGATCTGGTGAACTGGAAAGTGACCTGAGATGACATGATGTGAATTGGAGCTATAGAAATAGACTGAATAGAATTGAATCGATTTCAGTGATGGAACGTAGAAGAAGGAAAATCCCTAAACACACAAAATTGAGCTTTTAAAAACAGTTATAAACAGGAAAACAGAGTGTATAGTTTTTCAAACATGCCTTTTATGTTTTTACCGTAGAACTCAGACTCTGTACAGAAATTATTTGTTTTGCAATAAAAAAGTGTTTTTTTCTGTTATTTTTTAGACTGAAGATTTTTTTACAAACTCTAACTTTTCCACCTGCAGAGTTCTGGATGGAGCAGATTGACAGACTGAGAGGTTTTTATTATCTTAGATGCAAAAATGTACAGAATGTTTTTCTATTTTGCTATAATTCCTGCTCTAAGTGGGTCACTCTGTCCGATAAAGGCCTGTTTTAGAGTCGCTATACTGCAGTTAGTGATTCATTGATTAATAAATGAGTTATTTCCATAATCAATCAATCAGATTAGTTGTTTCAGTCCAGGTTTTTTCCTGATCAGTTGGTGTGGATTTGAGTTTTATTGATGTTTAACTATAACTTATAAGTTTATGGTGAAACATTAGCGACCGCCTGGCTCTACCGTTCTCTGATGTGATGATGGGTTAATCTATGCAGTGATGCAGACCTGCTGTAAACATGCGGCTCAGTCTGGGGTTGAACCGTCCCGTTTGACTTTGGTCACGCTGGCCTTGATAACTCAAAGAAGGTTGGTTCATTTAGCGCGCTGCAGCCTGAACATCTCTACACTCAGGTCCTTCCTCTTTTATTGCATCTTTGCTCATTAAATCCACTCCTTGTTTTTCCTTCTTCTAAAATGGAAAGCGCCCCTTTTCTCCCATCAAACTCGTTACAGAGTTTATACAAAACAAATGCATCCAAATGTCTGGTGGCATTTAGAGACGTGCATCCTGGGTCCAGTCCTTTATTGAATCACTGTGCAACAGACTGGCTGCTCTTTAATAGGGATTTATAAGCATGAAAAATACAGAGGGGAGTGTGAAGGTGTGAAAATATTGAAATGCAGATGCCTCATGGTCAATGTGTGAGATTTGAGAGGCCTTCAGCCGGAGCTCTGCAGGGCTGAGGCTGGCAGGTGGAAGAAGTTCAGCTTTATTTCTGCAAAAAGTCGTCAGGCTCTGATAGAAAACAAAGTTAGAACAGCTTTTGGGAGGCTTGAAGCTGCAGAAATATCTCTGGCTAAACACCCCCAGGTCCTAAAGAGCTGCAGTTAATTTCAAAGTTTGTTGAAGCGCATATCCTCTCTGCTTTTTTATGGCTGCAAAATAAACCTCTTTGGTCGACTGGCCTC
>NW_015151909.1:20349-22943 GCF_000732505.1 Cyprinodon variegatus
AATGCCTGGAACATTTCTTTAGGGCTGATGGTATATTTGTCTCCAGTTGGTTTTGTTTGGTTTTCCCATCAAACCATCCCAGTTCATAGTTTGGAGAAACTTTCTCCTCAGTCAGGTCTAAGGAGAAGACATTCCAGCACTTTGTAAAGTTCATTCCTTGTCAGATGTTCATGTTTTGGTAAACTATCTGGGGATTGATCAGATTTCTTCTGTTTTTGCTTTGTCCAACAGATGAAAAGACAAACCCAAAAAGTGGTCTGTACTTCCTGATCTCCAACGAAGGCCACCAGAACCTCTTTGTGTACCAGGCGAACCTCTGGCTGTACCTCCGTCTGCTGCCCTCCGGACCCGAGAGGGGACTCCGGAGAAAGGTCACTATCAGAATTCACTACCAGGAGGCTGGGGCGGAAGGAGCCACAGCCGGGGGTTCAGGGGGGCGCTGGATCCTGGTGGAGAAACGTGTTGACCTGAAACGCAGTGGCTGGCACACCTTCCCGCTGTCCGAGGCGGTGCGGGCCGTGTTTGGCAAAGGCAGCCGAAGGCAGGACCTGGAGGTGCACTGCGAGGACTGCAACACTGCCGGAGTGGCTCCGGTGCTGGTGGACCCAGGCGACCCCTCCCACCGGCCCTTCCTTGTTGTGCGCGTGAGGCAAACGGACGGAAAGCACCGCATCCGCAAGCGGGGCCTGGAATGCGACGGCACCAGTGGTGGGTTGTGCTGTCGGCAGCAGTTCTACATAGACTTCCGCCTCATTGGCTGGAACGACTGGATCATCGCTCCGGCCGGTTACTACGGCAACTACTGCGAGGGAAGCTGCCCGGCCTACATGGCCGGCGTCCCAGGCTCGGCTTCGTCATTCCACACAGCGGTGGTCAACCAGTACCGCATGCGGGGGATGAGCCCTGGCTCAGTGAACTCCTGCTGCATCCCGACCAAGCTCAGCACAATGTCCATGCTCTACTTCGACGATGAGTACAACATCGTGAAGCGGGACGTTCCCAACATGATCGTGGAAGAATGCGGCTGCGCCTGACCGTACCCGTCAGAAACCACCCTAAGAACAAGACTCTTCTGTGCAAAACATGCATCCATTTATCTGAGCAAACGCGCCGCGCCGCGCTGGTCTAATTCAGGAAGCGCAGCACCAGGGGACGTGTCATCATCCACAGGGCAAGACGGGAGGGATTTCTACCAAATTATACCTTGCTCTAGTTTGCCATTTCTAGCTAAAAAAATAATGGCCCATCATCTCCTCTGAATGAAGTTTTTCTCTTTTTAAAGCGCTTAAAGACAAAGACAGGATGGACCAGTCACCGTGCTGGTATCAAATCTTCTTCCAACCCCTCTGAAGTACTTATAAAGTTTTCATAAAGCACTGTCTGATAGAAACAAGAACACCAGCACTTCCCCACGGTCGACCGACGCGGTCCGACTGTCCCTCCCGGTGGAGTTTGACCAGCAGCGTCTGCAGCGGCGGAGAGGCCGGTGGGAGTTTGTTACCGAGCCGCTGCTCTGCCAATCACTAAGGTCTCAGAGGTGCACTTTGCCTGAACCTGTGGACTCGGAGACGCCACAGGGCGGTGCAGCACTTGCAGGTACTGAAATGCACACCCTGAATAGCACTTGTATACGAATGCCTTCCTAGGGTCAGATCGCTAAACAAGTGCCACATGAGCTATGCAATGTGTAGAAGAACCCTATAAAACCCATAATAGACTTTAGACTGAACTTTTTCTTCCTTTCCTGAGTCTCATCTTCATTCCTCAGCTGTTTAATAATACTTGAAATGTGATCTTCGCTTCGGTCCAAAGCGAACGATTGTTGTGATGTTTGCACTGAAAGGTTGTGAATTTAATGACACAGAAACTGCCATTGAAAAGTTATTTTTGTAAAGATAATTTGAAAAAAAAAAAGTTTTATTGTGGAGACGTAATGAAACCAAAGAGGCCCGGACTGAGCGGCGGTGGCGAGGCCCCGCGGCAATGGGAAGAAAAAGGCCGATCGCCGTATTCTCATTTCTCAGCTCTTTCTTCATCCTTTTTTTTTGTACAATCAATATGATTTGATTGTTCATCTTAATTTTATTTTTGTTTTGTTTTTTCTATTTAATGAAAAAGTTATTTTTAGTTCATTTTGAATCATTAAGTCAAATAAATGTCTCTGTACAGTTTATGTAATATAAATGTTTTCTTAAATATTTTACAACTAAACGTTTTTTGTGTCTTTTGTGTTTTTTTTCTTCCTGTTTGGTTTAAATCAGACTTTTCCTTCCAGTTGGAAGGTTGTTGGGATGAAACATGCAACAAGTTTAAGTTTCCATCTGCATCCCGATTCCAGAGGAGTGGAGCCGTTCCTCTGTTTCTATTTGCATGTTTTAGAAACAAAAACGAGGTTTTGTTGGACTGCTGGATAAAGCAGAGGTCATGAATTAGTGGACCGGGGTCCGGATCCGGAGCCTCCAGTTTGGTTTAACTGGTTTACTTATTTTTGTAGGAAATGAAAGTTGCTGCTTTCCTGACTTAATTAAATCAGTTTTTAATGGAAATAACTCGTTAGCATCTCAGAATGAAATACAAACTTGTTGGTTTTGCAG
>NW_015151909.1:24442-33079 GCF_000732505.1 Cyprinodon variegatus
CAACCAGCTCCACAGGCGGCCCCGTCCAGGAAACACACAGCCAGGCAGACGAGTATTAGAACTATTATAATCAGATTAAACTACTTGGGAAAACTTTACTTTTCATCAGTAAAAAATCTGTCAAAAAAGAGTTATAGCTGTTTTTATTTCTTTTTATATTTGTATTTTTTCATTGTAAATTCTTACTGTTGGTGTTTTCAGGTAGAAACCTTTAACATCTGTCCAGGGACACAGATGAAAATATCCTTTTAGCTGATTCTGGTGCATGTGCAAGGAATGCTTATTAATGTAGATCTCTAAGAATTTATTGGCTTTACTTTTGCACCGTTGTTCTGCAGACTCGGCTGCTGTTGTGTTTCTCAGCTCTAAGGGGTCCCTGGTTTAACCAGCGGCCCCCCAGTCCTGCTGGCTCTCATGCGTCCACCTGTTGCGGTTATTTTGCATGTGCATACAGATACGGCACATGCAAACTAAGCGCCTGGCTCTGCATCACGGCGCTGCAGTTTCAGAGTCTCCAACCCTTCAGGAACCTTCTGGAACAGGCCTGCCTGCTGATCCTCACTAAATGCCTCTAATTAGCTCTCAGTGCAGCGGCACCATATATTTCCCTGTGAGGCAAATAGCTCAGCAGGGAGGGACGGTGTTTAAAAAGCTCTCTACCTGCTGGAGGTCTGATGGGGGGGTGAACAGCTCCTTTTCCTCTGAAAACATGTCAGCAACACGGCGAGTGATTGACAGGCAGAAAGAAAAACATCTACAACAGTCAAGATGGTGCTTCTTAAATAAATGGCATTCTTTGCTGGGGAGGGCGGGGGGGGGTTGCTGTCTTGTCATGCTTCCTAAAGCAGCCAAGAAGATCTCCCAGCTGGAATGTTAATGATGCTGCAGCCTGTTGCTGCAGCTCCGGCTGCAGATCTGCACCATCATCCGTTTGCATCTGTAGCTCCTCCCCCGATGCACCAACAGAAACACACCTTCAGTCCTGCAGCCTCCTTCTATCAGCCTAAACAAATGTTGGCCCTTAGCCGCCTGACCCCCCCCCCAGACACCTCACCATCCTGGCTGGAGGTCATGGCAGCTGTGGCTCAGCAGGTCAGCTGCTTTATCTTTGCAATGTTTTCTTTTCTTCCACATCAGTTTGGATTCACTAATGAATTTATGACTATGTGACGCCTGAGGGCGCGCATTCCTGAGCCACAAACCATCAGCTCCATCCATCACCTGCAGCCTGCGCCGCTTGGTTCTGGCTGCAGCCATGATTCAACTCCCGCCTTCGGTTTCAGGAATCATTCCTGCTTTAAGTCCGACTCTAAAACCAGAAGGAAGGATTCAGCAACTCAGAGCAACTTCCTGGTCTCTGCAACGCGGAACCTTCAATCTCTGGCAGATTAGAGATTAAATCAAACATAAAACATTGCTGCAGGTTTTTTAGTTTCTTAGTTTGATTGACAGAAATAAGAAAAGTTTATTGAACTTAGTATAGTTAAAGAGATACTCTAATTACACCTGGTAACCAAGTAGAGATTACACATGGATTATCTAACCTAAACAGATCTACAACGCTGAGCTCAGAGGCCCAAACTAAAGATCAATTAGTTAATTTTTTCTTTTTTTTTTAACCTAAATTTCAATTTCTGCCATTTATCTAAACATATTTCTACAAACAGATGGTAAAATAAAAAGCAGCGGAAATTAAGATAAATGATTGAAATAAAAATAATAACAAATAAAAATAAGAGAGAAATATTATGATATATAAATGATAAAAATTAAGTCATGTATTAAGAGAATAAAGTCATAATATTAAGTCATTTCTTACCACAATTGAGTAAAATTACCAGAAAAAACAAATGTTATATGATATATATACATGTTTATATAGATTAAAATGTAAACATTGTGATTTAAAAGTCTCATAAAGTTTTAATATGAAAAAAACAGACTTAATTAGGAGATTAAAGATGATTCCAGCTTTAATTTAAACTCGAGTCCAGATGTTGGGTTCAGTTTGGGTGAACTCGGCTCATAAATGTGGAAGATTTAACTTTTTCTCTCTTTATATTCAACTTTAGTCTGATATCATTAGAACTTTATATTATAAGCTTATTTTCCTTATATTACAGTTTAATTCTCATAATTTTTATACTTTAATCAGAAGTTTTAACGTGTCGTTCTCTGTGGCATAACATGAGCTCAGCACAAACTTTTACTTTTACATGTAAAAGGCAAAGGAGCTGCACACAGAAGCCATTTTTCCTCCCACCCTCGCCTTAAACACTGCGTGGGGGGGGGTTACAGTGTCATCATGTCACGGCGGCTCCAGTTTTTGTAAAACAACCAAAGCCTTGTCGCCGTTCTCCCAGTTGGACCATAAGCTTCCTCACCTTTTCACCCCACCTTCCACCAGCCTGACCCCGTGCGTGACCCCCCCCCGACCAACACCCCGACCACAAAGCCTTGGTTTGTCTGAGCCGCGCTGCGCCGCCTCCATCCAGATGTTCAGCAGCTCAGACTGAAGCATCACAGAAAGCCTCCATCAGAAAACCTGCAAACCTTGAATCTCTGCTGAAATGATTGAATGAAGAATCAGTGACTGAATCAGTTCAGTTTGCTGTGACTCCTGCAGCTCTGTGAGTCTCAGCAGCGTCTCCTTCAGCTCCTGATGATTTTAATGACTCCATCCGTCCTGCTGCTGCTCTGACTCTGATCTTCATTGCTGGTTGGTTCTGATTGGTTTCATTGGTTTTAAATTTAGCCCAGGACTACAGACGAACATTTTGCTTATGATGCTGCCCTTCCTGAACTTTCTGGTTCTGTTTAAGATTTTCCTTTTTCACTTTTTCAGTTACAATCTGATTTCTGTGATTCTATTTTCTGGGTGATTTGTTTCATTTCCATTTTGTGTCATTCTGCTTGTTTTCTAGTTATTTCTAAGTGTTTGTCAAGAAACCCAGAATGTAGGACTCAGTATTTAGGTGAGACGAGACGGGGGGAAATTTTTAAAATTTTATAACAAAACCAGAGCTGAGAATAAGCAGAGCTGTGCTTAAAGCACAAACGGGGTTTAGAGTGAAATCTTCCTTTATTGTTCTTTTCATATCGTGTTTCCAACCTCAGGACGTCGCCGCTAACGTCCAGCAGCCCAAAGAGACGCCATCTTTGCTTCTGATTCCAGAGGAAAAAAAATTGAAAAATTAGAACAAATATATAAAATCTGCACAAATATGTTTGAAAACTAAAATATTAAAAATGAAATTAAAAGAAATTCTAATTGCATTTTTATTTTATATATTAGAATTTTTAACTTCAATATACATAATGTGATCTTAGCTTCAAACAGAAATGGGAGTAATTTAATGACCTTCTTCCTGATTTTGGAAGCAAAAAACATCCAAAGTTCATAAAGCTTGATGTGTTTTATCGCCTCTAGAGGAACTTTTCCTTTCAGACCGTATCGTAGATTAAGATTAAACTATAGAAGGGCTGGGATTACGTAGGTTTTATGTCTTCCTGCTTCTTGTTTATATCCACACTAAGGAAGCCGTTTGGAC
The DNA here is from genome assembly GCF_000732505.1 of Cyprinodon variegatus. Taxonomy (NCBI): domain Eukaryota; kingdom Metazoa; phylum Chordata; class Actinopteri; order Cyprinodontiformes; family Cyprinodontidae; genus Cyprinodon; species Cyprinodon variegatus. Next base: position 27,994 of record NW_015151909.1, read on the forward strand.
GTCGGTCCCTTTAGGTGGGATGTCTGAAAAGTAAAAATGAACTGAAGTGAATCCAGCCTGATGTTTCTTCATCTGCAGGATGTTGGTCGTTTGAAACCAGAAACAGACTCAGAACTAAGGACCCAGAATTCGAATCAGACAGATAGATGCGATTCATAAAAGTGTTTATTAATCTATATTAGATCTGTAACTCAGTAGTTCGGGCGTCAAAAACCAGATTCTCTGGTTTTAGTCTTTGCCCAGAAGAAAGACTGGAATCCAGCCGCATTGCTACCAACGCTACGCGGCGAACGCCACCCAGAAAATTCCAGGAACCGAAGCCTAGAAGGCTGAACTGGATGACGAGGATCCAGACGAAGGAAAGCAGAAGCTAAACTGGTGTTAAAGAGTTTAACAGGAGCCAGAATATCAGATACCTGAAGAGGAACCGAGTAGAAATCAGAGTCGCAGTCAGGAGGCGGATCCAGGTAGACTAGAGAACTCTCACTGAAGGCACTGATGACTGACAGAAAGCAGCTTAAATAGAGACTAGCACAGTTGACAGAACAGTAATTAGAAACAGGGCAGAGCTAGACAGGTGAATGAATGAACCATTAGGTCAGTCATCAGCGCTAAGATCATGACAAAAATGATTTAACTTCACTAAGATCATTTATAAGGAGACGTCTGGGTTTATTTAGATGTGTTATTAATAATAGTAATAATACATTTTATTTAACCGTGCCTTTCTGGACACTCAAGGTCACTTTACAGAAAATAAAAATCCAAATACAGAAACATTTAAACAGTAATGGGGAGGGACAAGAGCAGCGTATTCACCAATAAGCGATCTGGAACAGGTGGGTTTTGAGTCTGGCTTTGAATAAGGAGAGAGTCAATCCTGCGGAGGTCAGGAGGGAGTGACGTCCAGAGCTGGGGGGGGCTCTGCTCCCCATGGGGACAAGTGGAGCTGGGGGTACACTGAGGTGGATGGAGGAGGAGGATCCAAGGGAGCGGGAGGAGGTGGCGATGTGAAGGAGGTCTGACAGATATGAAGGAGCTTTGAAAGTATAGAGAAGGATTTTAAATTGAATTCTGAATTGAACTGGGAGCCATTAGAGTAGGTGAAGGACAGGAGAAATATGATGGAAGGGGGGGTTCTGCTGATGATACGAGATGCTGAGTTCAGAAGAAGCTGGAGTTTATGGAGAGATTTATGAGGAAAAGAAGAGAATTACAATAATCAAGCCGGGAGGTGATGAGGCTGTGGATCAGGACAGAGGCAGAGCGGTGAGGGAGGAACGGAGACGGTTAATGATGCCAAGGTGGAAGGATGCAGACCTGGTAATGACTGAAAGGAGAGGGAGGAGTCAGGGATGAGACTCTTGACCTGAGAGGGGGGGGGGAGACCAAGGAGTTGTCAATGAGTAGTGAGAAACTTTTGATTTTGGATGGGGCGGATTTAGTGCCGACGAGGAGGAGTTCAGTTTTATCTCTGTTTAGTTTAAGGAAGTTTGAGGTGAACCAGTCTTTAATTTTAAGGGGGGGAGTGAGGAACTGGGTTCACTGGATAAATAAAGCTGGGTGTCATCTGCGTAACAGTGCAAAAGGAATGTTAAATTTGCCAAAAATAGGAAGAAGGTGGGTGATGAAGAGGAGGGGGCCAGGAACTGAGCCTTGAGGGACACCAGCAGTGACAGAGGAAGGGTGCGATGTGAAGGATTTGAGCTGAATAAACTGAGAGATATGAGAGGAACCAGTCAGGAGGGGAGAGAGACGCCAAGAGAGGAGGATCTATAGAGGAGAACGGGGGGAGAGATGGTATCACTGAGATCCAGGAGGATGGAGAGGAGTCCAGAGTCAGCAGCTAGAAGGAGATCAATAGTGGTTTTATTAGGGGGGTTTCAGCACTATGGGGGGGGGGGAAACCAGACTGGAAAGGCTGGTAACGACTGCTGAGGGTACGCTAGGCGCCGAGGTCAGCAGACACTATGTTTTAAAGTGTTTTAGAAATAAAGGGAAGATTAGAGACGGGACGAAGATTATTAATGTCAGAGTAAAGGAGGCTCAATGAGAATACAACGATTTTTATAATAAACCAGGTTTCATTTTCCTCTAAACCATTAAAAACACATTAATGAGCCTCAGCAACGTTTAAAGACCAATATTTTATAAATTACTGCTGTTTTTCAAACCTACGGTAATCAGATTACAGTTCATCTCATTAATATGAAAAACTCCAAACTTTGATGGACGTCTGAAGGCCGATGATGACAGAAGATAATCCAGGAATTAGGATTATTTACAGAGAAATACTTCAAACCAGGATGGATCAAAGCTCCTGGATCCTGGTTATTATTTAACCACAGTGATTTAACCCCCCCCCTCCAGCCAGCCTGCTGATTAGCTCTGCTGGTATTTTTCCCCCTATAAGACGACTCTGAGCTAAAAAAGTCCCATCCTTGGTTCATGGAAGCAGAGTAAACAGTTTGTCTTTTGTTTCTGAGGGAAAAAGTTCGGACGTGATGCTGGGTGACGCGCTGGCAGCTGATTGGCTGCTGCTAATGCTGCAGAAAGCCACGCACTGATACCGACACTGATACTGTGGACTAGGAGCGTGAACGCGGCCGTGTCTGTGGGCGTGGGGAAAGTCCCGTCAGGGCGATACGAGGTGTGCGAACAGAAATCATCTCTGACCGCCATCATCAGACCTCCTGCATGACTCGGCGCTCCAGCTGCACCTCTCTCTGAGGGCCTATTATTCTGGCAGGTGCCCTATTGTCTTGTCTTTTCCTCAGAGTTTTTCATGAGCAAACCACAAAAACACCAAAATATGCGGGGGAGGGGGGGGCTGAAGTCAGACTGGAAAAGAATCATCAGATCAGAGGAGAATGGATCAGGACGGTTCAGGAGCCGTGGGGCCCCGACCGGCCCCGCTTCTCTTCCCTCCATGCTGGTTGGCCTCTAATGGACATCCCTGGCTTTGTGGCTTTGCGCTGCGGTTGAGTATGTTCACTAATATCCTCCGCTGCCAGTGACTGATTGTCTTTCTTTGTCTGACATCATGGGAAAGTCCTGTCAGACTGAAACGATTCAACAAAAGCAGCCGTTGCTCTTTCACTCACAGAAAACAAGTCATTTGTCTCGATTCCTTTGCAGCTCTCTGCAGCCATATTTCAGGTTGCATAATGTTGCATGAAAAGAGTTGCAACACCAGTCGCATAAAGGCAATATTTCATTTCCTGCACTAGTGAGATGGAACCACTAACGAGCTGCTGGTTTGAAGAGGAAGGAATCCTGATGCTGCAGGTTAATCTGCAGACTTACTTTCTCTTCATCAAAGCTGCAGACTTTAAAACAGTGATGAGCTACAGTGAATCATCCATTCATTCATTTTCTACATCCTGGTGAGCGCTAGTGTCGAGTTTCAGCAGCGATCATGTTACCGGCGCTCAGTTATTGGAACATAATAGCGCTTTATTTTGAAAGAATAGGAGCAACAGGCTGCAGATACATCAGCATCTGTGGGATTCGCCTTCATTTTATGCAGCGTTCTGGAAAAAGGCGCCTTTTTAAATACTATATTTACAACTTTTATCTTTTAAAAGTTCAGAGTTTGCACTTTAGACCATAATTCATTCACACAGACAAGCTCCTTTCTTCTGATCAATAGAGGAGTCGGACCAGTTGCCAAGAAGACAATAAAGCTGAAGGGAGGGAGATGCTGTGCAAACAGCGTGGCTATAGGTAACACCGCAGGATGTCAAGTTTAAACAGCTTCCCTTCCAGCGAGAAGCCGCTCCGTCTCATGCGCAGAAACTAAACAGAACCATAAATTAAACGCCATGATCGAGCTGTGAGGCCTTCGCCGGCTCTGGACTCAGGCCACCAGTCTGTGGAAATCACCAGGATCAAAATGAGACTTTTGGTGCTCTGGCTGCGGATCAAGGCTGAGCGCCACACACAGTGTCTGATTAGCTCTGAACGATGCAGGAGAAGCGATCTTATCTGCGGGTCCCCGCCCTCCCAAGCCTTTTCTTTTTTCTGCTCTCAGATTACCGCGCTGAATAGAGTCCCCGGCCTCCGCTGTACCTTTTTCCATGCAGAGAAACACAAACAAAGGCCTCTGTTGTACTCGGCTGTCATTGTGTGTAATTTAATGTGTCATCAGTACTTTTATTGTTCACTCCTTCAGGTGCATTCTTTTATAATCCTTGTAGCTCTGCCAACAAGCCTCACAAATTACTGTCAAAGAGGAAAATGATTATTGCTTGTGATGACTTTAGGCAAACACTTTAACTCCAGCAGAAACGGTGCAGAGATCTGGGACAGCCATTAGTCTTTATAGGAAAACATGCGGCTAACAAGCGCAGGCATGACTTCTAACCGTACGCCGCCTTGAAGAGACGCTCAGGTTACGGCTGAATGAACGAACCCGGACCTGCTTCCCTATGGAGCCGCCGTCTCCGCCGAGGCCGGCTGATATTCCCACTTTTCCACGCCGCCATCAAAGCAGAAAGATTCCTGCCGCCTTACCTCACGCTGCCTGACCCAAACACTTTGGTTATCTCACTTCCTTCTCAGGATCCCATACCTATGAGCTGACGTCAGCGGCGGTCAGCGAGCAGCTAGCTGACCGGACGGACCTGATAAGCTCGGCTCTGGTGAGTCAGAGCGATGAAGTGGATCCTAAAGACAGAGGCGGCGTCTATTTTAAGACCGATGTGCTTATTTAGGGTCTCTCCTAATGATAGCGCATAGTTCAACACTAGAGTCATCCTGATATTCAGAGAAGCTGGACGGATGTTTTATCTGCGGACGTCTGCTTACGTCAGAGCGTTAGCTGGAGGAAAACAACCCGATGCAAACCAGCATCAGGAGCTTAAAACGGCGTCTTTTTCTGCTTTGTTTGCCAGAATCAACAAACAGAAATTTTATCAAACGCCTGAAAAACTCAAATCAAATGACGAAAGCTGTGGGAGTGGCTGGAGAGAAACAGGCAACAGCAAAACTTTCCCACTTTACATCAGAATATAAGGCCATAAAATGACCGTCTGTGGTCGATATTTATTTTAATAAAGCCCCCCGCCATGCAGGTAGAGAAATA
>NW_015151909.1:36333-39585 GCF_000732505.1 Cyprinodon variegatus
CGCGCTATTATCATCTTTCAAAAACCACCAATGCAGCAATAGAGTTGATTCCTTCCTGCTATCATCGCAGCCCCAACAGGGGAATATAACATCTCGCCTGTTCAGCTAGGCCAACAATTCCCTCTAATGACCCCTTTAGGAGACACACACAGGTATCGGTTATTGAAGGTTAACAGACAACAGTAACGACTGCCCATTCCTATGGGGGGGGCCCGTTCATCCGTTTCTATTTGCATTTTTTCTAAGTCAAAACCAGGCTTTATTTTGGTCCACTGGATAAAACCTGGAACTAAACGCTGTTTCTGACATTTTGAACTGAAAAATCTTCCTGGATGGAAGAGAAACGTCTTCTAACTTGGAACCAAAGTCCAGTGGATTGATTTAAACTTTTTTTGGATTGACTATGAACTTGATGACTGAGAATCTTCACCAACGTACTTACACTTAATTCTTTACTACATTTACATTCAACAAATATTTAAACATAACTTTTATGGTTTATCTCCCATTTTTTTATGTGATGAACTGAAATATCTAAAACTTTTTCCGCATATCACCATTTCCCTCAAATATTGTTCATAAACCATTCTGTGATAGTGAGCCATTCTCCTTTGCTGAGATAATCCATCCCACCTCACAGGTGCGCCATATCAAGATGCTGATTAGCCACCATGATTAGTGCACAGGTGTGCCTTAGACTGCCCACAATAAAACACCTCTCTGAAAGCTACAGTTTGGTTTTATCTGGGGTGAGCACCATTTGCCTCACGAATCGCAGCACGTTTCCTTCGCATAGAGTTGACCAGGTTGTCAATTGTTGCCTGTGTCCTCTTCAATGGCTGAGCCAAGTTGCTGGAATTTGTCAGGAAGTGGTACAAGCTGTCCTATACGCTGATCCAGAGCATCCAGAACATGCTCAATGGGTAACATGCTAAATGGGTAACATGCTCAATGGGTAACATGTCCGGTGAGTATGCCGGCCGTGCAAGAACCGGGACATCTTCAGCTTCCATTACCCTGCTGCAACATGAAGTCATTTTCTTGGAAGTATGGAGCAACAATGGGCCTCAGGATCTCATCACAGTATCTCTGTGCATTCAGAATTCTATCCATAAAAAGCACCCGTGTCCTTCGTCCATAGCGCCTGCCCATACCATAACCTCTCCAAGGTGCAGGACGCCAGCGAGCGTTTGCCACCCAAGTCGGTAAGACGACAACCTGGAGTCAGGTGAAGACTCCGATGAGGAAGACAAGCACGCAGATGAGCTTCCCTCAGATGTTTTCTCACAGTTAGTGCAGAAATTCTTTGGTTAAGTGAGGAGGTAGATCTGATGGAGGCTGTTTGGAAACAAGGTGGAGCTGACAGGTGTGTTGAATGATGAATCAAACCAGTATCAGTGCCAGGAATGATGACATCTTTTTGACTGGTGCATACTTATATTAATGTGTGTTTATCCTTCTCAGGCTTTTATTTGGAGCCTTTTAGAAACAGTTTTGTCTCAGTCTCTCAGATTTTACCATCCATGTGAGTTACCCTAAAATAGGCCTGTTATCATTCACTCTTAATCTGGTCTAGTCGGTTTCCTGCGCCACTCATTCACGCAGACATGCTAGGCTTCATCAATTCTGCACTGTTGTGTGTTTAACCATTTTTCAGTTTCTTGGTTTAGTTTTTTTTTCTGCTGGTTGTCTGTTTTTAAAGATAACATGAATGTTTCCCCAGAGGAGTTGATGTCAGAGTTTCTGTCAGTCTGTGTTTTATTATACAACGTAGTCGTTCCATAAAAACTCAGACACGTCAGGCTTGGCTGATTGATCTCGCTCTGGCAGAAGACTTTGTAAAAGCACAGAAGCGGAAGAAGGACAGGCTTCATGTTTCCTTTGACATGTTCAGATATTTGGAATATTTTTTGAACCACATTAAAACAACAATAAAAAAAACATAGTCAGACTTCCTCCTGAATGTTTTCCAGTCTGCCTGCCTGAAAGGCTACTAAAGCTTTACATTAGCAGCCATTAAAATTTCCCCACTTTCCTTGACTGGCCATTGGCCGTTCCACTATGATTCCTTTTTAAACATCTAAAATATTCTTTCTATTATGATTTGTGGACATTAAGATCTAAAGAGAAACATTGCCTCCTGGTCAGACCCTGTAATCCAGTTGAAGGGATGGAGACAGGAAGGAGACCAGTTTAAAGTCCTGCATCAAGTTCTGGTTCCACGTCCTGTCTCGGCTACCCTCTTCCACTGAGCCTGTTTATCTGCACCTGATCCTGTCCGCTCCTGTGTAAAAATATGCACGCCCAGGAGAAGGCCAGTGGCTGGAAGTAGGAGGGGATTCTGCTGCCATTCAGCTGCTTTTGACTGGGAAGGGCCATTTGAATGGCTGCTATTATAAATCCTTAATACGATTCCTCCATTTCTGTCTCTTAAAGGAACTTAATGATCAGATGAAACCCTCTGACTCCCCTTCCTATCCTCCCCCCTCCTCTTTATCATAATGTTTTAATACCGTTGGTAATGCCACAAGCAATGATATTAATTTTGGACATTGAGGACCAATGTACAGACTGGTTTCCATTAAACCTCGATGCAGTTTGCTGTGCTGTGCTCTCAAACCCCACACTAACGAGACACTCCCATAAGATGCTGATGAAGATTCTTGGTCAATTTGGTTCAATTTGCATGATTTCTACAGTACGCCATACCAAGGCCTTTGTTTGGGCCACGGTTTAAGCCGGAAACTCAACACTACTCCAGACATTTTGAATCCAGAAAGCTTCACGGACGGGAAGTGAAACTTCTTCAAACTTTGAAAACAAAGTCAGTGGTTTGTTTTTACAACTTTTTTGGAATTCCCATAAGAATGTGTCACCCTGCCCCCCACTATGCTTGGGGACAAAGCAACTACTTAATTATTGTTTCATCCTTTTTGCCAAGGAGCATCGAAGAGAAGGCATGAATGGAAGATCATGCAAGCAACAGGAATCGTCTCAACTTTCCACCTGAAGACGACAAACCACCTTTTCTAGAATACATAAGCGTGACCTCAGATTTGTGGGAGCTGATTCTCACATCTTGGCAATTCCCCATTTTTAGATGTGTTTCCCTGTTTCTCCCCACACTTTTCTATGGTTTCCACCTGTTTTATCTACATTTCATGTCAGTTCTTTAATCTTCATGTATGTTGGTCCAGAATAAAAGCTCCAACTTTAAATCGAATAATTCAAATAACTGGTTTTCATAAACCA
>NW_015151909.1:39843-46306 GCF_000732505.1 Cyprinodon variegatus
CTAGAATACATAAGCGTGACCTCAGATTTGTGGGAGCTGATTCTCACATCTTGGCATTTCCCCCTTTTTAGATGTGTTAATTTTCCATATTTTCAATGCAGCAGCCACCAACTGAAGTTGAAAGCAAGTTCTTGGAGAATGATGATGAGGAAGGCGATGTAACGCTGCCATGAGATTGATGTATAAATGTTCTCGTTTGTGAATTTATGATTGTTTTGCTGACATGGATGCTCCACCTCACATGTTGAAAGCAGCTGCTTGGGGCAAGTTCTGTAACAACTATGGCCACACACAGAGCGATGGAAGGGGAAACCCCGAGCTTACGTATCGGACGCTTCTATTCTCTCTCCTCTGATCAGTGAAGCCTTCATGTTTCCTCCTGATCAGACCAAGAAGGAAGTGCTCCATGCAATGAAAGATAAAACAGGCCTGACCAAAATGAAAGGAAAACTTTTACTTCTTAAAATAGACGTTCAGTCTGACAGGTCCTGTTTGATCACAGCTTGTCAGACGGAGGTTAAAATAGCTTCATATTTGCTTCCGGTTGTGATCAGATGTTAATCTAATTATTAAAGAATTTAGTGACTTAAAAAAATGTTGTCAGGTGAAAGTTAAACCAGACAAAGATGAACAATTTGAACTTAAACACCAGTGCAGTTTAATTAATTCAGTTCAATTCTATTCAGTGTATTTCTATAGCTCCAATTCACATCATGTCATCTCAGGTCACTTTCCAGTTCACCAGATCATCCAGTCAGATTGATTCAAAGTTTTCTATCTAAGGAAAACCAGCTGATTGCATCGACTCATTGACTCTTCAGCAATCCCTCACACTAAGCATGCTTGTAGCGACAGTGGAGAGGAAAAACTCCCTTTGAACAGGAAGAAACCTCCAGCAGAACCAGGCTCAGTGTGAGCGGCCATCTGCTGAGGCCCACTGGGGTTCAAGGAGACAGAAGCAGACATAGAAAAAGAAGCATAGATACAAAAGGCAACTGTCAACCAGCTCCACAGGCGGCCCCATCCAGGAAACACACAGCCAGGCAGACGAGCTCCGAGCCAGCTCCCATGTCAGAGGATGAAGAGAGCACATCCAGTTAGTCACAGTCAGAGAAACAGGACTACACTGGAAAACAGGCCAAACTCCAACATCTAGAAACAAAGGTGTTGATGGCAGCAGCACAGCTGATGTTTAGGAGAGCTATGGACACTTCCAGTTCCAAGGTATGCACCAGGCTGTTGTCTCCGGCTTGCGGCGCTATGTCGTGCCGTTCCACCCGTCTGGCTTGACATTTGTGGTTTGAGATCGACGCGGTTTCTTCTCAGAGACCCTTGATGCTCTGTCTGAACTTCGAAAGAGCATTGTGCCACCTCTTTTTCCACTGAACCATGCAGATTACAGATGCCTGTCTGATTCTGACTTGTTCTCCAGGCCTTAAGACTCGCAGCTTCTTTGCGCATTTGTCATGTTGCTGTTTTTGTTTCTCCCTGTCCTTTTTTTATTTTGATTTTGTGCGCTCCTTTGGGTGTCAAGAGATTCTCATGCATTGGCAGATTGGCTCTCAAACATCGTCTTATTAGCATTTGAGCGGGGGACAGTCCTTTCTGAAGTAGCACTTCTGTAGATCATCAGGCTGTGATGAAAGTGTTCCTTTCCATCGTGCGCTTTCTACATGAGACCTTTGACAACTTTGACTGAGCTCTCTGCAAGGCCATTGGACCTGGGATAATGTGCTGAAAACCTCATTCTTTTGCAAAGACAGTTTGCATGGGACTCCATGTCTTGCAAATACTGTCTTCAGGAACGCAATGAGTGCCTTGCTGGATGTTGTTTGCAAGGTGGCAACCTCCTGGTAGTTTGAGAGGTAATCTGTCACCACAATATGGTCTATCCATGATAGTTGAACGGGTCCTACTCTGTAGAACAGTCTTCCTGGTACAGGGTAAGTCACAAGTGGCTCTGCCTGCTGTTTTGATTGGTAAGTCAAGAATACTTCACATGAGGATGTGGTTTGGGCAATGTCTTGATTCATTCTTGGCCAATACATGACTTCACAAGCTCTGTGATTGCACTTTTCTTCCCCTAGATGCCCTTTATGTATCTTCGTGAGCATGTCCTTCCGCATTGAAGATTTTGTTGGGCAGTTCAATGAAATGAGCAGTTAGGCCAGCCCTCAGAGCTATGATCATGACATCCAGTCTGCCACATCATCACATCATTACCACATTACCACATAGACGTTCAGCCTGAAAACAGATCTTTTATTTTAATTTACCAAACTTTCTCCAGAAATTCAGCATCCCATATCAGATCCGCGCAGAATTGCCTTGTTGCCTGTGGCCTTGTACATGAATCATATCCGTTTAATGCCGGTTTAATGAAGGCTTTAAAAGAGAGGTAATTGTTGGTTATCATGAAGTCGAAGGAGTCAGTAGCGGTTGCTAGCTACCTTGGGGTACGGCATGTCTGTCAGTAGCTTGTGTGGAAGCAGTGAAAGTCGTTTCTGGAAGGATCTTTGTTGCAGCTTCCCAACATGTAACCTTTGTCATAAAAGTAGGTACAATTATTACATAGTAAAAATAGAGAGTATAATGAGGACTACATCAGTTACATGCCTTCCTGGATAATGTAATTACTTATTATCAAAGAGTAAAAAGCCTTTAGTTTGTTTCCACATGTCAGACTGGTTGATCTCTGAGGTGTTAGTGAGGAAGCAAGAAGCCTAGAGGCAAGTCATGGTTTACGGGGCTTACTGAGAGAAAGACAAATTCAGACACAGAGAGAGCTTCTCTGGGTGGACAACTGGATGCTGGATGGGTCTGGCAGGCGTCCTGAGTGGAGACATTTCTGAAAAAGGTGGTGAGTTTCCATGAAGCTGGGGATTGCAGAACTAATGTGTGGTTGAAGATGGATGTAACCTTCCTCCTTCCTCCTGGCCTGTGCTGCTGGATGGATAGACGGAAATGGGGGATCTGGACTCATCATTCATCTCTATGTCATGTATTTGTTCTGCCACTGAAGCATGGGACCCTAAATGGTTTAAGCCGGGCATAAACTGTTGTTAGGTTTATTATTTATATATCATGTGCATTGTTATTCTGTTAGCCAGATTAGACAGAGCAGAAGGCCTTCCTTCACATTGTGGATGTCACTGTGTGTACGGAGGTCATCTAATCAGGACAGCCTTCATGTCTTTAAGAGTACACAGGATATGGGCATATCTTGGAGCCGGTCTGATAGAGGAGAGCTATCTGCAACCCTGAAGCATAGAAGCAAGCTGCATGAAGTTCAAGTCATGGATGGCGTTTCAGTTTCTGATACGGACGGCTAAACATCAACATGATGCAACACATAGACTCATGAGGTATAAGAAGCAGGAGATGACCTTGTTCGGGGCTCAATCTTTGCCGGACGTGATTTTTGAGCCCACAGCTGTGCAGCTCCAAGCATTTTCTCTGTCCTGTAACGACCTGATCTGGAATAAACTGTTATTTTTTACTCCTGTTTTATAGTCCTTTTTTATATGGTTTTACCCAGTTTGAGTTAAGAGTAGTAAATAACTTGCTCCCAGGAAAAGAACCGTGAGGAAGCCCCCGAGGCGAAACGTTTTTTTTTAGGGGACAAAACTTCCTCATTTAACACTGTGCAATATTTTCAATCGTTGTTCTCAGCTACAGCTCGAACTGTACAACAATGTTTGTTCTTACACCGTGCGGCCTGACGTTCTGATGTGATCTAACTGCTCACACTGCACATCCAGTGTCAAGAGATGGCGCTGGTCAGACTCATCAATCTGGAAGAAGAAGAACTCCCTTCTTGCGCTAGGTTCTGGTAAGTCGGCTCATAGCTCTGCTTCAACAGCAGAATTCGCCCACCAACACCTCACGACGCCCGACTCAATTTAAAAAATGTTTGATTTCTTCCCAGCCTTATGATTCCTGATCGGGAGGTGGTTGTGAGAGGCTAATCGACCTTTGTTACCCCCTGTTTACACGACGCAGAACGCACCATAAGGCGGAAACTGTTCCAAAAAAGCCTGATCCAAAGAATTCTCGCATGACTAGAGAATCCGTAAATTGCAAAAACTCATACAGTTTATGCCTGGCTTTAACCATACTCTGATTTATTTAACTGTCGGTTTAGTCCTGATTAGCCTGTATGCAGGAATTAGCATCACAGAAAGGTGACCTGATGACTCGAGGAGGGGTCGTTCATTTGATTTGTGTTTATCTGACTGTGTAAATTATTATTCCCTCACTAAATGAACCAAAGTCATAATTAATTATTATCTACAGACTATTAATAAGAGGAGGTGAAATGCAGCTCCAGACTAGCTTTGAATGTTGTGACGTCATGAGTAGTTTTGTTCTTATTGACCCAGATTTATTCTGTGTGCTCCAATTCTCCTTGAGTCCATATTTCCTTTGTTTTTGCCAAGAAATTAGTTAGCGAGTATACAAGTTCATACTAGCGTTCTTGTGAATTGTGAGACGGTCAGAGTCAATACCAGAAATTCACTCAATAAATGAGTTTATATTGAAAAAGGATTTCCATTGCATCTACTTTACTTCAGCTGGAACAAGGATAAGTTTTACCCATTATTAAATTAGCTTAGATTAAGCTAACCAGTTAACTATGGCCGATCAAATCTCACACATTGAATATGCACTTCAATATTGTCACACGCACACACTCCACACTTTTTCATGCTGTTTTAATACCAAAAAGCAGAGCCACATTGATGTGCAGTTGACAGTCGTTCTTGGAGCGAATGGGGGGAGATGCATGGAGGGGGGAATAAATGATCAAAGATGCAATGAAAGGGGAAGGACATCAGTGTTGTGGTGATACTTTGTTCCTGCTGCCGTAGAGCAGGAATAACACCAGACTGGTTTGTAACACCGCTCACTCCATGACCATTACAGAGAGAGTCATCAATTTGTTTAGGCTTCAGACTCACATGGTGCAATAAGGCTCAGAAACTTCGAAATCAGGAATCATATGCAGCTGGTCATACCAGTGTTCCTGCTTCATTTTCTTTTGCTTATCCCACATTTGCTTTGTGTTGTGCAAAAAATAGTTTTCAGCCAGTCTGCCTACAATTGTGGCGGAAATGCAATCATTGCGCATCTCCGAACTTTGCTGAATGTCCTCCTCTGCAAAAAAAGCTTAAAAGAGCTTTGACCTTATTTTCCATCGTAGCTTCTCCTCTTCTGCTCAATCGACCATTTAAGAAATTACGAGAGGGTTAACGACACACCTGCTAAAACTGTGTGGGTGTGTGTGCGCAAAACAAAATGGCTGTTTAAAGATGGGGAACTTAACAAAAGAGAAGCCAGACGGTGCACCAATCATTGCACCTCGCAACCCGCAACATCCAAAAGCCCAACTAAGAAGAGCAAAGTACTCGGTCTCTTGAGGGACCAAAGCCCCATGAAAGGAAACGTGATTAATGCAAATTAGTTGGGTAATTCTGAATGGAAAAGCAAAGCTTGGGATATTGAGCATCAGTGGAAAAGTGACTAAAGGAAACGGTTTAACACCGACACAGGTCCGGAGGGAAACAACGCCGTGGAACAGACACATGGATGAGTGGAGGAATCTAGGAAACTGAATGGAGAAGAGTGACTCACCTCTTCCATGGTAGAGTTTGTTTGTTTCGCCAGAGGGCGAAGGATGCGGGAAGTCTGTGGCAAATCTGGGCAAACAGGTAGTGCAGCCGATGGTTTTACGGAGGAAAGTCTGTGGTTAATATAGCAAAACCTGCCACAAGTACATACAACACCTTTCATAAACACATAAACATGTTTAAAAGATACATTCACACCCCGAACACTCTGAAAATATAAAGGTCCATAATATAAGGGACTTTATCTGTTATCAACTCCGCCAAGGAGCTTATGTTTTCGGGAGAATCTGTCTGTCTGTCTGTTGGTCGAAAGGACAACTTGAAAAGCTATCAATGGATTTTTTATTACTTTTTTACCAAAGTTGATCCTCTGTCAAGGGAACATGTTACAACAAGATTCTTTAATATTATTTTGCGGAAAAAAGCAGTTCCCCGCTAAACCAGAGGGTGGCAGCACTCATTATTGACAGCTTCTGTATCGGACTTAGTCCAGAAGTATTGCAGTGAAGACAAAAACACAGGAAAGTGATCCATGAGTCACTTAAAGTCTGGATCTGCTGATCAAATAAGAAAACAGAGAAAACCCAGAAGGAACAGCTGCACCATTGCATTATGGTGGAAGTGATCGCAAACTTGTTTGGCAACTACTTTCTCAAGAATTTTAGATAAGAAAGGAAGATTGGATATAGGTCTATAATTGACCAAGTCATCTGGGTCAAGAGACGTTTTCTTAAGCAGAGGTTTAATTACAGCAACCTTAAAAGCCTTAGGTACATATCCCTGTAACAGAGATAGATTAATCACATCTAAAATAGAAGACAAGATCAAATAGA
>NW_015151909.1:46580-49165 GCF_000732505.1 Cyprinodon variegatus
GAGACAAACCAATAGCAGATAGAAGAATGCTAATGATCTTATTTTTAATCGGAATTTATGGGATTCTTTATAAATTAGATCCATTGATTATGATTATGAATTATTGATTATGAATAAATTTAATGATTTCTCCTCTGCAGTGTTTCTTTGTGATACAGAGGATGTTAAAAAGGGAACCGTTTCTTTGAAAATTTAGACGTCTTTATCTGATAATGATTTGCTAACAAGAAACCCTTTTTGGAAGAACCCTCTTAAATTGAGTATGAAGGTGACTAAAAATGGTCAGATAGGACAGGATTGTGAGGAAATAGTGTTATTTCTTTACTATCAATGCACAATCAAAGTCCAAACTATGATGATAACAGTGGGTGGGTCTATGGACATTTTGAACAAAACTAATTGAGTCTGAAGCGTTGGAATGTCCAACTTATTGGCACCAGACCATGAGCATACTTGTCCGTTTTTAAGAAGTTGAAAGCCAACTCTTCTGAGAGCCGGGTCCAGCCTATACTTTCCTAACCCCAAACTGCACTATCTTTCTGATCTCCCCTCTGGGATCTTTTTCTGCCATTTCAACTCTGAAAATGACCTTAGTAACGGTCTTCTTCCCAAGTAGCTTTCTCCCTGGTTTGATATCACCTGTATTGTTTATCCTCGGTTAAAGGTTGCCTTGGATAAAGGTGTCTTCCAAACCCAGAAATATTAAATATTTGATATTTTTACTGTCCACCATCTTATTATGTCTAATAATTAGTGATTAGAGAGAAGGAGATGGTTAAAATCTCTCTCTTCTAATTCACTGTATTGTAGGTAATTACGCCTTGAGTGGCCAAAGCGGTAAAAGGCTGGTGGGCAGCGGTGACTCCACCCCCACTACAATTGTGGACAGAGCTTGGTATTCCTCTCATAGCGTGCCCAGGGCTCTAGAGGATGTGCTTTTAAAAATTCTAGACCCTCCTTATGGACCCACTCACCTCGAAAACACAATTAAACAAACGCATACCTTCAGCTCCAGCAAGGAATCAGTGAATAGTTCATTTCACATCTGTATTATTATTTTTTACCATTTGTGGCTTTAGCTTAAATCAATCCTTCTGTTCAAATTTAGTTTTATCCCCTTTTCCGTTGCCTTCCATTATTCCCAGTGTCCTGCTCAGCTGGCCAGCACCTTTTCACTGGAGGAATTGTCCCGTGCATGTCAAGTGTAGCCAGTAGAAGCAAGGGTTTGGATGAGAGGTGCTTTTCACAACCCTGTCCCCCCTCACCTTTCAATGGAACAATGCCCCAGTTCTTTACATCCAGATGACCACACACGTGAGCTGCCAGAACCCTCTAATGTTTTTTCTAATTAGCGGGGGCCACTACGTTAAAGTCACATAAAAAGGAAGGGGGGTGTTACATAACAGAGCCTTGATCCCTGTCCTTGATGGCATTAATCAACAGGCAGCTTCTCTGTGGTACAAACTCATTTTTACCGTTTAGTTTGTGAAGTCTGATAAAAAAATGGTGTCAACATTTTTTGCCCCATTGACCAAAACTGTCAGACTCATGTTGTCGTCCTGCTTTAGATTTGTTGTTTTCAATGAATCACACATAATGCAGATTTTTTGTTTCGTTTTTATTCCAAAATAAAAACAGTAAACTGGAGTTTTTAATTTCTATTGCAATGTTTCTAAATAAACATTCTTTTTAATTCATTTATGCGTAAAACTGTATGACGTTTGAGGCCCCAATTATTGCAAATTTCTTCTTGCTTGCTTAGACACCGTTTATTCAGTATAATCATCAACCAGGGGTGTCTGTACATTCTGTTTTTTAAGTTAGACGGTGTTACAGAACAGGAACTTTTCTTTACCCTTTTATCAAACACTCACTTTGGTACGGCCGTTACTCTCAGATTAAACTCTAATTTCTTTATCCCACTTAAGTATATTTCTTAGTTTATTATTGTCTTTAAGGTTTAAACTGCCACAAGAGTTTCACATAACCAGGGTTTGATCCAGAGATCTATTTATAGAGTGCAAATATTTAAGATTCCTGCTTTGTGTGTCAATTTAATAACAAAGAGAGAAGCAGTGTTGATTCTAAGCGTGTCTAATAGGTTTCTCAGATGTACAAAAAAACATTAAAAGTTTATCAAAGGTTACAGGTGGTACATTTCACGCTCAGAGCCCATTAGCGGGCCCGGGCCCTCTAGCGGGCCAGATTCTGAGTCAGGGCCCATTAGCGAGTCCAGAGACACCTGAACACACAAACGAAATGATCTCAGATTTGAAGCTCGGGGAAAGTTCACCTCCAAGAGCCCTCAGTGGGCGCTCCAAGCCTCCTAAAGCCCTCAGAGGGCGTTCCAAGCCTCCTAAAGCCCTCAGAGGGCGTTCCAAGCCTCCTAAAGCCCTCAGAGGGCGTTCCAAGCCTCCTAAAGCCCTCAGTGGGCGCTCCAAGCCTCCTAAAGCACTCAGAGGGCGTTCCAAGCCTCCTAAAGCCCTCAGTGGGCGCTCCAAGCCTCCTAAAGCACTCAGAGGGCGTTCCAAGCCTCCTAAAGCCCTCAGTGGGCGCTCCAAGAGACTCTTCCTGGCCGCCCTCCA
>NW_015151909.1:49817-53267 GCF_000732505.1 Cyprinodon variegatus
GCGGGCGCTCCAAGCCACCAAGAGCCCTCGGCGGGCGCTCCAAGCCTCCATGAGCCCTCAGTGGGCGCTCCAAGCCTCCAAGAGCCCTCGGCGGGCGCTCCAAGCCTCCAAGACTCCTCAGCGGGCGCTCCAAGCCTCCAAAAGCCCTCAGTGGGCGCTCCAAGCCTCCATGAGCCCTCAGTGGGCGCTCCAAGCCTCCAAAAGCCCTCAGCGGGCGCTCCAAGAGACTCTTCCTGGTCTCCGGCCCCTCGACCGCCCTCCTGAGACTTTGTTTGCCCTCGCCTACCTTTGGTGGGTTGTTCTGTTTTGTTTTTTTGTTTGTTTTTGTTTTTTTTTGTTTTGGACTCTGCCTTTGGTTTGGTGTTTCATGCCCTCCTTCCTGGTTCCCCCTCCGCCCACCCTGGGTGGGTTGTTTTTTTGGACTCTGTTTTGTTTTCGTGCCCTCCTTCCTGGTTCCCCCTCCGCCCACCCTGGGTGGGTTGTTTTATGTTTCCGGTCATTTTTAGGGTGTCTGTTTTACTTTGATCCATGTGTTTTATTGGTTTATTTCCTACTTTGTGTTTCTAGATTTATTTTAGTTCTCAGGTTTTTCTGTTGTTGTCCTCTTATGTGTGTTCCTTTCCCCTTGTTTCCTTATCAGCTCGTTAGCCCTGCCTTTGTCTCAGTCAGCTATATATACTCCAACTCTGCTGTCACTCCTTGTTGGTTCCTCTGGTTCCCCGTTGCTGATGCCTCCATGGTTCTGGTTTTTGTTACATTTTAAGTCAGATTTTGGATTCCTGTCTTTGTTAACTGTTTTTACCAATTAAACTGCAGAAATCACCTCAGCCTCTCTGCCTCTAAACCACAACCAAACCCTGACAGCACAGTGCTGTGAATTTAACAACTGCTGAACAGAAACGTCCTGCAGTGGAGCAGACCTGACCAGCTGGACTCAATCCAGGAGCGGTTAATGTGGGATTGCATTGAATCAGGTTGAAGTAGAGGTGTTTGCAGAAAAATGAAACATTTTTATTGCTTCCAGTGAGTTTATATCTCATCTCAGGACTCTCCTCACAGAAAGGAAGAGGTTTCCCCTGGAAGTGCATCCTGGGAAGGAGCTCACTAAAGAGGTTCTGCAATGTTTGTAAGTTTGGAGGATTTTCTGCTGGTGATATTTTATAATACTTCCTGGAACTGGACTTTATTTCTTTAGTAGAAAAGCATCCATCCTGTGATTTCTGGTTTGCTTAGCTTATAAAAAGGCTGTTAAACTCACAGGAGGGGTTGGGACTGTTTTTAGGAACTTGTGGATTAATACAAAGTTAAGCTGGAGGGGAAAAAAATCCTGATGGAAATCCTTCAGTTCTGAGCATTTTGTGTTACATCATTTTTCATGTTTTTTTTCCTGCTGCCTCTCTTCTAAACTTTTATATGTGCATGAAATGTTAATTCATTTTAATTTTAAAGTTTAAAGTCTAAATACCTATTTTTTGTAGAGAACACGGGATCTAAAGCCAAGGCAATGATAGATGCTGTTAGATGCTGTCTCATATTTCAATGTAAAGTTTATAATTTCAAATTTTGACAGCCCAGGGTCCAGACAAGGAAGCAGAATTATAGTTCAGCTCTTCTCTCTGCAGCTTACCTGCTGCTAACCGCCAATCACCTCATACATACAGTATTGATCACGGCAAAAATCAAATAGATAAGTTAATAATCTAAAATGATTAAATAATGAAATTATAAGTATCACTGAAACCTGGCTGCAGCAGAGGGATTATGTTAGAATAAATGAGTCCATTTTTCTCATTCTTCTGTCGTTTGTTTGGTTTCTCTTTATGTTTTTTGTGTCTTGGCATTCATCTGAATGTTTGTGCTTTTTTGTGTTACTCTCTGTCGCCCCCTTGTGCCAGCCTCCTTTCCCCTGGCTTCTGAATGCTTCCATTCACACCTGCTCCTTGTCAGCTGATTAGCAGACATTGTTCAGTCTTCCATTTATACTCCTCTTGTGCAGTTCCTCAGGGCTGGTTTCTCATTCTAACTTTGCTCCTCATGTCTGTTATCTCTGAGGTCTGATGGTTTTTGGTTTCCTGTATTCAGTTGCTGACATGTGGACTGGTTCCAGTTAAGTTTTCAAAGTTAGCAGAACTATTGTTACTTGTTTCTTAGATTCAGTTCCAACCAAATGATTTAAAGAAGGAATCTCTAAGATTTGATCTCTATTTTAGATGCAGTTAGTCTGTCCCTCATACAGGGACATATAGAGCACGATTTTATTAACATCTACAGCCCACCTGATTGCAGGTGAGCATTTTTATAGTGTTTACAACTAATAAATCACAATGTATGAAAATCCCAATGGTAACCTTTTTACCAATATAGACATATTAAGCATTGTTGGAAAGCTTAGATTCTCCACATTTCAAACATGTTACATTTTATTATACACACTGATTCTGAAAAACTGAGGAAAAATACTTGCTTCATTCATTTCTTGTGGCCATCAAAATGCTTCAGTGTTTTTCTGTGGGTCAAATAGTTGAATAAAAGTAATCTGGCACATTTGGAGAGATTTGGAGACGCTGGTGAAACCAAACGTTCAAAGGCCCACAGCTCTGGAACTGTTGAAGCCAGAGGTCTGAACTTTTCTGCATTTGTGGTTGACGTGATGTAGAGACATGCCTTTTCTCAAGCATGTCCTTATTACTGCTTTTCAAAAAAAAGAGCTATAATTTTCAAGAATAAAAAAACAACTTTGAGTCATTTTTGAACCAATGCATCTGAGGTTGTGTTTTACTCACCCGATGTTATATTTTTAGAAACTAGAAGTTGTTAGCTTTCAAATGAGGCATCATACGTGTAATTTGGGCGTACACTTCCTCAGTTATTTGCTTTTCCATTTGGGTATGCAAAATAGGCGAGAATTACTTCAAATTAGATTCGTGTTCTGTGGACAAGAAAGTCTCTTGTTTCGGAAAGAATCTGCCTCCCCCCCCCAAAAAAAAAATTATTTTCATGGGTGTGAAGTTTAAACAGTTTTCCATTCCCTCATTATGAATTGTGCACTATGGAAAAAATCTAAATCTAGACCAGTCATTCTTTCTTTAAAAAAGTGCACTTGCTCTGGAATTGAGGAGATAAAAGAGGCATTATGCCAATGGAGCAAGATAATTTAAAATAAGAAAACATAATTACATTATCTTATTTCAAGTGCATATTATCTAATTATCTTATTTTAAGAGTAAACATTGTCATAATCTTGGCGCTGATGGTTTGGTTTTTTGCTTTGCTCGTTGCTCCCCTGTCTAATTGACTGACTAACGCCGATTATTTCCACCTGGTTCCTCTGATATTTATGTTGTGTCCTTGCCTCCCATCAGCGGCAGGTTAACCGAGTGTTTTGGTGAGACCAACTCTATCACTCTTTAGTCTGTTGCTTTCCTGATTGTGACCAGTTTCTGCCCTGTA
>NW_015151909.1:54466-58032 GCF_000732505.1 Cyprinodon variegatus
CTTAAAAATATTCATGTGAATTTTGTTTTGGAATTACATACACGTTAATCGGAGCGTCTGCAGGGATAACAGCTGGGAAGGGGTTCAGACAAAGTGTAAAAATACATTATCATCAATCAGGGTAGCATAACCCCCTAAATTATAATCTAGTCCCATACTTCACACCCTTTGCATTCTTCACATTTTGATGGGCAGCGACTCTTAGCAATGGATCAGCAGGTCACACCGGGATCTTTAACTCTTAATGTCGGCTGCATCAACATGCTGAGACATGCAGCTGGTTCTTCTAACTGGTTCGCTTCATTCCTCTGAGCCCTCAGTCCATTCCTAACCTCGCTCCCTCTGAGGTGTATCAGGTCAACAGTAACTGTAACTGTACCGCCATAAAGCGGTTGGTGGTTAAGAGGCAGAGGCGGAGCCTTGTTTTAATGGCACTATTCCAACTTTTTTATAATTACCCCGCACCCTAAACTTGAATGAAGATTTAAATGATTATTCTCCGGTGGTTTATATCTGTTCTGTTCCTAACCTGTTAAGCTCAAAGTATCAAAGAAGTCATTTCTGCCTGAAAATACAAAACTTCATTAAATAAAGAATTAGATCTAAGGGTATCAAGTCTTGTTGCAAACATTTGGTAACGGCTGAGCAACGACCACAAATGTTTCCGTCAGATTTATTTGTGACAAAAAGCAAAAAAAAAGTTTGAGGCTTGCCTAAAAATAAAGGGCTGTAAACATCCTGAAGATCAGGGAGATTGTATTAGTTTTTATCTGGTTCTTTGTATGCGTTTCAATATGGCTGCTGGTGTCTCTAATGACAGGTTTCTGAATATGGAACTGCCAATTACCAGGAGTGGCAGCTCAGCAGGTGTGAACTCAGCCCTCATTTACACCTACTCTGTCATTAATGTGTTTTTCTTTCCATCTGAAATAAGAGCCATTCTTGACAGATGATGGAACAAAACAAGGTCAGGAAGTCAGAGTCTGGAGGAGTAAAGTGGATCCAGTACATTTCAAATTAAGAGGATGAGGCCTGGATGATACGGATCAAGCATGGAGGGTAGAATGCCAAACAGAACATTTTGCATCATGGAAATGAGTCTGAGTGGCTTTAAACATCTGGTGCGTAAACCCTGGGCTGCTATGCACCTTCAACCGGCGCTCTGCGACTCTTGGCCGTTCTGAGCTACCAAAGAGGGTCTGCCCAACCAACTATAGAGCCAGGTCAGGTTCCTTTCAATAGTCCAAAAAAGTAAAAAAAACAACAATCCACTGGACTTTGTTTCCAAGTTTAAAGACGTTCCAGGTTTTATGGAGTGGACCAAAAACAAAGCCTTGCTTTTGGCTTAGAAAACATGCAAATTGAAACGGACGAATGGGTCCACCCCTTTGGAATGGGGGTCGTTTGGGTTGTTAGTGGTGTTGCGCCGATGCCATTTTTTGGCCCCGAAACCGATACCCGATACCTGGCTGTGCAGTATCGGCTGATACCGATACCATAACAATGTAAAATAATGTCCATCATGGCTTCATGTCGAGCTGCTGCCTTCCTTTGTGAAGCAGGAAAAAATCTACTACAAAGTGAATCCAGTAGAACCTTTTATTGCCTACCAGGAGTGGGTGACAATAGTTGAATAAACGTATGGCTCTCAAAATGGTATCGGTGTCCTATTTGTTGGTAATCGCCGATACCGATACCACCATTTTAGGGCAGTATCGGGGCCCCGTCCGATACTGGTATCGGTATCGGTGCAACACTAGTTGTTAGCCTGTAACACCTCTCCATGTCCCTGAAAGGGGGAATAGTTGGCCTGGCTGAACAGGCGAGGTTTTCTGTTCTCCTTCTGTTTAAGGTTGTTTTTCTTTCTTAACATAGATGGCTTCCTTCACACCCCTCTCAAACCACCTGTCTTCTTTGTCCAAAACTTCAACATTCCGTCCTCAAAAGAAGGTCTTTTTTCCATGTAGATGTACCGCCAAGTCATAATACTTTAAAATTTATATTGGAGAAACCAAACAACCTCTCCACAGACGCATGGCCCAAGACAGAAGAGCGCCCTCCTCTGGACACTGGTACATCTACACCTTATGGTCCAATCTATAAAGCCTGGAAACCTACAAAAAGCTACAATGCAGCGATAGAGTTGATTCCTTCCCGCCATCAATGACTGCCCATTCCAAAGGGGTGGATCCCGTCGTCCGTTTCTATTTGCATGTTTTCTAAACAAAAACAAGACTTTATTTTTGCTCCGCTCTATAAAACCTGGAACTCAACGCTATTTCTGACATTTTGAATTGAAAAAGCTTCCTGGATGGAAGAGAAACGTCTTCAAACTTGGATTGTTTTTAACTTTTTTGGAATGACTCTGACCTGGATGACTGAGAATCTTAACGAGCATATTTCTTTCAATACTTTAGGATAATAGAGGGTAGATCTATTAGATTATATTAAAGTTTCCACTTGTCGCTTCTAATTCCATCAAAGCGCGTTTTAAAATCTATCCATCTGACCTACAGTGACATTTCGAATCCCCTCTGTGAATATAGTGAAGTGTGCTGACATAGTGAAATAAAGCCTTATCTCTTCAGCAAACACTGAGAGAGATGTTGTAGAACTCTATAATCTAGATTAACCACACAGATAACGAATAAGAACAATACCAAGAATGGAGCCTTGAGGCAGCCTGTAATTGATGAATGGATTTTATGATAAACAAGAAAACCAAAGTAATTTTCAGCTTAATCTTTCTGTCAGAATGTGATAAATAACCAAGTCAGAGCAGGACTGAAATTCAGACATAATTGATTGACTTTATTGATCTCAGTGGAGAAAATATACTCATTACATCAGCTCAGATAGTCAAAGGAGAAGAAGAAGGAGCCAAAGGAAGAAAAGGTGCATGATGGGAAATATGCAGTATATACAGTGCGTCTACATATGACAACTTGTTTATTATCCAGGGTTATTGCACAGGCTGTTTACAACATTTTTCATATACATGGATGTTTATATTCATATATGTAGTTATTGCACTGGGTGTCAAATATAAAAAAAACAGGTTATTGCACAGGATATTAAATAGTAATTTAACATTATACATTGCAGCAGTTATTGTGGTTGTAGTGTGGCATTGTAGAGTCTGGTTGCACTGAACACTGGACCCAATATTCAGCAGACAAACGGGAAGTTTTAAACAAGTTTATTAAGAAAAAGCAAAGAGGACGAGGGAAACTCCTCGGAGCGGGTTCACTGATTCTCTGCTGAGACAGGAAACTCAGATCAGTGACAAGTAGGATGAGTGGAGAAGACTGCAAGAAGTCTCTGACCTGGTCGAGAGTTCAATCTGAAACTCAGAGAGGAGAAACCGGGGGGGGGGGGGTTGTCCTAGCCTGGGTGCCATTCCGAACTTAGTCCCGCCCACAACGTTTGAGGTCGGGAAGTTCGGTCTGGCATTGCTCAATAGTAGTGCGAGTATGCTAGCACAATATCTGGCGGGCCAATCAAATTGTCAGGGCGGGCTTTATACGATGATGGACAGATGATCAACAGTAACGTAATCAACCACG
>NW_015151909.1:59675-61066 GCF_000732505.1 Cyprinodon variegatus
CTGAGATCCAATCTGGTATCCAGGGAGAAACCAAGCCGGGGTCAGTAAACAGTCCCAGTTCAATAACCTGCAAAATCCAGGGAGTCAGACCAGAAGTCACATTGGATGGTTAGAGTTACTCAGCGTGAAGAATCCAGCGCTGATGGCAGGAGAGCAAACAGCATAAATCGCTGCAGAGATGAAGTGAATCAGATTGGCAGCAATCAGCCGCATCAATTAGGCAGGTGAGCAGGAGCAGAGGAAGAAACCAACCATCAGCACCAGGATTATGACAGAAGGACCTGCAGTAGAGCTCCTTTTTACAAAAGTCTCTGACTAAAAGAGCTCAGCTCCTCTCCAGTCTGCTGCAGAGGGTGGAAGGTGGCGTCCATGATGGATGGAAGCTTGGACAGCTCCCTCCTCTCAGCCACTGAGTCCAGAGAGCAGCCTAGGACAGAAACGGCCTTTCTCTCCAGTTTGTTCAGTCTCTTTCTGTCCCGCTCTGCGCTGCCAGGGACCCAACAGACGACAGCAGAGAAGAGGGCTGAGGCCTCCACAGAGTCAGAGAAGGTTTGAAGCAGGAGCCTCCTCACTCTGAAGGAGCTCAGCCTCCTCAGGAGGTGGAGGGAGGCGCCTCTGGTCCTTCTCATGCAGGGCGTCGCTGTCATGAGTCCAGTTTATAATTGAAGTGAACTCAGGGATCTGAAACTCTCCACAGTTTCTATTTCCTCCCCTGGATGCTCACAGGGGGGTGAGGTGGGGTTCTGCTCCTGCGGTCCATCACCATCTCCTTGGTCTTACTGGTGTTCAGAAACCAGTGAAAGTGATATCATAGCTGATGGTGACTGACTGCATCCAGTCAGAGCAGGTAGAGGCAGGAGACCTAAAAGGTCAGGCATCATCAGGAGGAGGAGCTTAAACAGGAGCTGCTTCCTTAAGGCCACATTGTTTCACCTCCTCTCATCATGTTCTTCTCTCCTCCTTGTCCGTCCTCTGAGTTCCTCATTCCTCGCTGAAGGAAAGTCAACCAGATTCTCCTCCTCTACCACCTGCTGCTCCTAGTTAGCCGGTTTACCTTCATCACCTTGGAGGAAAACGACATAACAATGCTCCAAACACCATCTCCTGCAAGCAGGGGGAGCTTTTTAACCCTCTCATGCATAAATTATGATAAACTAAGTCAGGATTTCAACATCCTTAGGAATGTAAAAAAAAGTTTTAATAAAATCGTTATATTTATGTAACCCTTATCTTTCTATACATAAATATTTATCTGTCCCATCCAGTGCACCTTCTGCATTTTATACTGTAAAAAAATCTATGTACCAACAAAGTAGTTGCATAGATATACTCAGTTTTCTAGTTGCTATCCTGTATTCTGTTGGAATGTTGGTTCCTCTTCAAGTAGAAAC
>NW_015151909.1:62380-63911 GCF_000732505.1 Cyprinodon variegatus
TTAAAGATAATCATTTAAATGTTGCTGGAAAAGCTTTAAAATCCTAACTTTGCTTTAAAGATCTTCTGCGACAGTTCAACTGCCTCCTTTTGTTTCAATGGTTTGGTATCCTTGCACTGGTAACCAGTCCCACGTTATTTCCATCTCCCCGTGGCGTATATGTGAGCATAAATATACACTTTAGCAATTTGTCCCGCTGATTTAGTGCTGGGCGATGCATCAACAGAAGGATTTGCTAGGTAACACGGTTCTGCCTGCCAGCAGGAACATGGTCTGTTTGCTGCATAATAAAGGGTTGTTAAGGTAAATATCGTATACTGTCATCATCTGTACTTTCACTAATGATGTTTTGGTCATTTGCCAAACATTTATGAGGCAGATCTAACCAGACGTTATCAAGATGGGCAGCTCCCACGTTCTTCTCCTCGCTCTGTCAGCGTGTTTGTTTTAACGCTTGTATTTGAACCTGAAGCATCGCTAACAGGAGCGGGCTCTGCTGCAGCACTGAGCCATTGTTTTCCTTGGCAGAGATTAGTGGCCCCCAGGGGCCCGTGCCACAAAGAGGGCTCTGTTACCAACTAGAGGGCTTTATTGTTCCCTAAATTACCCCTATTGACAGGGTGGAAAGCAGCATGGCAGATATTGAGCATGCATAATGTCAGTGGAAAACTGACAGCAGCTCAGGCCAGAAACTCCAGGCTGCAGCCCTGCTGCTCATCTTTGCTTTACAGACTAGAAGCACGTTGACTCAACATTACAAATGTTCAACCTAACGTCTGCGTGAACTCTGACCTGCAGTCTTCGTCTTTTTACACATTCCTGTTTCTTTTATTGGCCCCTAAGGGCTGCAAATATTTCATATTTGACTTAATGTTTGAACTTTTGGGATTTGTTGGCCTTAAACACCTGATCGAATGTTCATCCATGTGTCGCCGTTAATAAACTAATGAAATGTTGTGACTCACGGGATTCTTTTAGTTTTAACCCGTAGTTATAGATGTTAACAGCAGGAAGCAAGATGACAGCATCTATTGACTGACAGCTCCCCTCCATCGTGTTTTAAAGCCAGAGGCGTCAAAAGTATTCATCTTTATTCCTCCAGAATAAATCCTACTATTTAAAAACACTTTTATAGAAGTTAGAGGATCAACTGCAGCTTTTTACTCCAGTAAAACTCTAAAAGTACCATTTTTAAAACTACTTAAAGTATAAAAGTAAAAGTAATGCAGGAATAAATGTAAAGGCCAGAAGCTTTACTGCTCTACGCTATTAAAGGAACTATTTTCTACAATTCTGAATGATAACTTTTACTTTATTTTCTTATTTTCATAACTAAAGGTAACAGAGTCACATTTAACTTCGCATCATCTGGAAAAACTATGTATTTTGGTTTGTGGTGAGCAACAAGTTGGGGCAGCACCGAGTCCAACCACAAAGAAATGAATTGTCAGGATGAAACTAATTATTTCGGTGTTTTTTATTTATTTTTAAAGCCATAATGAAAATGAGCTTAAATGAAGCAAAACTAATG
>NW_015151909.1:66281-67417 GCF_000732505.1 Cyprinodon variegatus
AAAATGTAAGGAATAGAAGTAGAAAGTATAGATAGGCAACATTTCTGCTGAAGTAAGGAAGTATTGTTAGTTGACACCTCTGTTTCCAGCCTCTATAAAGCTTTTTCTGCTTGGATTGCAGCACCTCTGCAGAAGCTTCTGACTGAAGAACCCCTGTCTGATGAAGACGATGCTCTCTGCTGTCCTTCATCTTCCTCCTTCTCTGTGGAATCATCTCCAGAGCTTCTAGAGGAGAACAGAGCCGATGTTCTGTCAGCTCAGCATACGGCGTCAGGCCAGCATTCCCTCAGAAACACGCGTTACATAGTTTCCTCCATCTAAGCTTTTTATAATCACGCTGTTTTATTTACCGATTTAGTCGGTTTTTATCAGAGTTTTGTTCATAAACCAATAAATAAAATCCACCAAAAACATTAGCTTTTAAACCAATGCGAGTCTATTTGATGCAGATCTTATTAAAGAATAATCTGCATTTTTCCACTGAGAATTAAATATTTATAGGGAGAGGATTCTACAGCTCAGTTAGCAGGATTAGATTTATTTGTTTTTAGTTTGTTTAATATGAGAGAGATGCAGATAATTTCATTTTTATTGATTGATTTTTACAGCACATGAAGAACTGCTGAAATTATTTTCAGATTACACTTAAAGACGTATTACTTCCATCAGGGAAATGAATATATTTAGGGTTAGAATTAGAATTCAATCGGTAATAACAACCTACTGGCACAATCTGAAGCCAATCTTCGGGACTGATATAGGGGGGCCAGACTGTTCGCACTAAATCCGGACAGTCCGGATTTTCATTGCACTGTCCGTGTCATGTTTGGCTACAGGTGCCTAACCCACATCCACAACACTCTGAGGCAGGATAAAACTTCAAAGGTTTATTTAGAAGTTGGAATACAATAAATAAACGGATCCCAAGGGGAACTCGTCTGGTCTCGAGTGGATTCTGAAATGCACACAGAGTTAACAGGTCCAGGACTGGTCACGAGTGGGCTTCACTGTACAGGAGTAGAGCAGAGCGGCTGAGGGGGGAACCTTGAGGGTCCAGAGGCTGTCGGCAGGCTGAGGGCTAGGCGGAGGCAGAGCTTAGGTTTGAGTGTTGGCAGATTACCGATTAGAGTTTCCCT